>NW_009605373.1:0-37923 GCF_000690535.1 Cariama cristata | reverse complement strand
ACCATAATGATTCTATGATTCTATGAACCAAAGCTGTGGCTCACCAGGCTCTGACAGTCCTAGCAACCAAGTCACCCTTGGCAGAACCAGAGCAAGTTGAGAAAGGTGACAACTGTGGGGGTCTGCTCAAAGCTGGCCACCCTCAGTAGCCCCAGACACCACCATTGGACCAGGCTTTCCACTCCTTGCTGGTTACAGCACTAATTCTGAACTAGTCAGGCTCTCTAGACACAGCCCTTAACTTAGTGTACAGTTCTTTGCTAGCCTGAACAATGCTCCCAACCCTAATCTTAGCTTTAATTACACCCAGGAGTCATTAGGAGTTCCAGAGCAACACAAAGCAAGATCTCTGCTGATATATGCATTAGTACTATAATGGTGACCTTTAAAGCATGCAAACATGGTAATCTCTGCTGAACACAGAACTAATTTTAGGCTTTTCCTGGTAAGTACCAGTCTCACAATAAATAAAGCCAAAGAGCCCTTTCTGGCCTAGCCATAACCTGGTTTATTGGCTTCTTGTCGTCTGAACCCAACTTAACCTAGCCATAACCTAGTTTATTTGCTTCTTTTCATTTGAACCTGACATTTATCCCTAGCAGTAAACTTTACACAGGTCTAAGATCTAGCCTTCACAGTCTCCAAAATCTCTTCTCCACGTGTAACATTTGGGCAAAAATTAATCCAGACTGGGCTTATTGTGTCTTGCCATGGAACTAAAATGAGAGTTTTTGATAGGTTTTGAGGGGAAGATAAAATAGGTGGACTGACTGTGAATCCTGGAGGATCTTCTAAAAAATGGCTTTTGCATCTCTAGTCCTTAGAAGAGCACATGCATACAAAACCTCAAACATGGGAAATGATTCCCACGTCCAGAGACCCACAAGGGAAAACGACTGAACAAGCGTCATGCATGACATGTGTATCCTATGTTCAAATATTTGCATTAGAATTATTTTGTTCTAGATCTGTCAGCTGGATAAAATGTGACCTTATTCATAGGTCTGCAAAAAGGAATCACAAGTTTCATCTAAAGAAGATTTTGTGTTTTCTCTTGTGTGTCTTGTATGTGCTGATTGTTATATTTTTGGTCCTTAAAATTAAATTCAGTGAGTAATAGCTGACATGACAGACCAGAATTTCATTTCTAAATTACTATGGCAACTACAACTGAGATCTGCATTCAGCATAAACAGCATATCCATCCATGAACAAAACATGAAATAGAAAGTAAAGATAAACATGAGGAACAGTATATTAAATTTTCCTTACTGGCTGACGCAAAATAAACACTCATATTCATTAGGGGAAAAAAAAGTTTGAGGACAAGTGACAGACATTAGCAAATGATATTACTTACATTGAAAGTCTTAGCTGACATTTCCAGAATTCTCCCCCTCAACTTGTTTGACTCTACAAAGCACATACTGCATGAAGAGACCTGAAAACTAATTTTCTGACACAATTTCAGACCACTGCTACAGTAAGCAGCAGCGCAGAACATGTGAAAACTTCCCAGACTAAAGAATGTTGGTGTAAATATAAAATGAATATTGCAACAGTATTTCATGCTGCCAGAGATGAAATTATATCATAGATATTTACATAAAGACCAATTAGGTTTTTAGAATTAGTTTTAATTAGAATTAGGTTTTTTCAGAATTGTGGTGTAAGTATGATTTTCCTTAATCTGTCACAATAGATAGCTGAATTATACCTTGCTAAATAAATAGGCTGTTTTCCAGTTCATCCTTGTCCTGAGGTGGAAGGCAACAAGATTAAACCTACTTCAGCCTTAAATTCTGTACTTCTAACCATGAGGGAGGCTGACTTAATCTTTGTAAATAAAATTTGGAGAGCTTACCCGATGATAGAGAGGATTTAGTGAAAATTAGGATATTCACACCCTACCATCATGTAAAGAAGAGAGTATTTTTCTTCCCCATCATTAAAAATCATTCATGAAGTATTTATCAAATGTATCTGATCCATATGGAAGTAGTGCTGACATCTCATCAGACTTCACCGGGACTCACGGTTCTGTGTAACCTTGTAGCTGCTCCTTTGCTGGAACTTCCAATTTCAGCCCATTTTGTGTCTGATTGGGTGTCACTACTGGAAGAGAGGAAGAAGAGGAAACTGAGGAATTCCCCTGGCCCCCAAAAATGGTAAATGATGCTTAAATACAGCCTATTTCAGATGAGTCTCACAACTAATGTCCAAAGGGAAGAGTTTTAATGGTGAGCAAGAAGAATATTTTTCTATGAATTACTGCATCTCTTTTACAAATATGTTGCAATATATTGCTGGATTGGATGAATTTTGATCAATCAGAGCCCCAAACACCTTTGAAGTTAGCTCTGCTTTGAAGAGGAAATTGGACCATGTGACTTTCAAAGGCACTTTCTGACCTATATTTTTTCCGTGATATGAGGTTTAAGAAAACCAAGTGGAAAATATTACTCTTAGTCTTTCTAAGTCTTTTAGTTATCAAAATAGATTCTAGAACTTAGTGGAAGATGGTTGTGTTGGTAGGACAATAAATTAACAGTAGGAACTTGATGCAGACAGCCTATGTGACAATGCACAAGTCACCTTGTAAATCTTTATTTCAATTTTGCTATTTGTGAGGTGGAGAAAACAGTCATTTCCTCTTCATAATGGTGATCATTCAACGTGGTGATGGAATTACTTAAGAGAGCATTAAATACTGACCTACTTGTGAAATAAACAAACTGGGTCCAAAATATGGTGGATCTCCCTGCCACCGGATTGCTCCCTTTCTTAAGAGGAAATGCAAAGCATGGTCTACTGCATTCCCATAAAAACAGTGACAAGGCTAAGTTGATACTAGGGGAAATACTCTTTTTCATGAGGAAAAGGTAATTAAGACAATTCTTTCCATTGAGACAATGCTTTCCATTGAACATGACCTCTAAGCTATCTAGTATAGAGGGGAATTATTATTTTTTTTTTTAGCAAACTGCTCAATATATCACCACAATTATTACTAGGCAGCTGAGATGGCTTTTGAGGTAGCGTTGAATAAACTGCAGCTTCTACCTGTACTTTACAAATGTGAAATGCTGTCTGGGAATGACACAATTTTGCAAAATCAGTCATCTCTACCCCACTAGTTCATGTGCTGTCAGAGTCATGGCCATGACATTCTCAATATTGTCAGCAATAACGCTCCATTGACAAAAAGAAAAGAATGAGGGCACACGCAGCCCCGGGTCTGATAATATTTGTCTTTTCGCCCTTCATAACGTGG
Organism: Cariama cristata; assembly: GCF_000690535.1. Taxonomy (NCBI): domain Eukaryota; kingdom Metazoa; phylum Chordata; class Aves; order Cariamiformes; family Cariamidae; genus Cariama; species Cariama cristata. The sequence continues at coordinate 34,649 of NW_009605373.1, read as the reverse complement.
CATGTGATGTGTACGGCTCTGTGTGTTGCCCTTTCTATGAACAAGTGCTTTGGGGGAGCTTACGTAATCTTCTGCATGACTGGGTAGGCACCAGTAAAGCCAGCTTCCTTGTTCCTACATGTCAATCAAACCAATCTGAAATTTGAATTACATTAGCTCTGTCATTGAAATTATACTTCGCTATTGTAAAATCTAAAAAAAAATAAAATAATAAAAAAAAAAAAGTTAAAACCAAATCTTAATTCTGTCATAACATTTCCAGTAGGGAGAGACACATGGGCAAGAAAGCAACTGCAAAATTCATAGTTCTGTTATCTTCCTGCTTGACTTAATTTTAATTGCCTCTGGTGTTTTCGTAAACTTTCAGCGTCTTAAACCCAAAGAAAAGGTAAAAATTTAGACTGTTTTGGGGTTTTTTTGTTTTGTTTTTTTTTTGATGTCTAGGGACTGAGAAGAGGAATGGCTTTTTTTAAATTGTTTTTGACTCTGGAGAGCACAGTGGGTTGAAATCTGAGCAATTTAACGTAGTAAAGCCTGCTTTCAGATTTGAGCAGCTCTGGCATTTTTCCCAGGGCTTGTAGGTGATTTTATCATCATGTCAGGAACTGGTACCATACTTTTGGCACGGCGTGTGACATCTGGGGAGAGAGCTCTCAAGCAGCAGGATCCACCAGAGGGTGCCAGCTACTTTCATAAGCAGGATCTCTGAAATAATCTGCTCAGGTAAATGCTACATTATTTAGTGCCTGGACATGTTTAGAAGGTTGTGCTAGGCATTATACTGACCACCAAAAGCCTCTGGGTGACACTTCTCATGAGCGTAAAACCACGCGAGCCAAATTATGCAGCACACAGCCCTGCCATTAAGGGCAGTGTGGCAAACACCTCTGGGCCCGATTGCAGAGACGGGATCAGGTGTATGATATAAATGACTGCCTGCAAGAGCTATTTTAAAGCATGTGATCCACAGCTGAGAAATCTGCAAGCAAATGGGTGAATAACAAGGTGTGAGGATACAGGGATGTGTTAGGAGTGGTCTCCTTGCAGAGCAGGCAGCGAAGTCCCAGTGTAGCTTTTTAACTGCGATATGTGCAGAAAGTTTGGTTGTCTTCGCATGTGCTGCTCTCTGCACAGGTGAAATTTTTTAAAAAGAGTGTGATGGCATGGGAGATTTCCTTGTTACAGAGCAATGCGCGTGATAAGGATCTTCCCTTGCTCTTTCCTCTCTGCTACTGCAGCTGTTCCCTTCTGCAAATGCTCCCATTATCGAGAGCCTTAGTGCTTCTCCAAGCCTCCAAAGAAGCCATTAGTAGGAAACAGAGAGAAAGGAAGACAGGTTTGGGGGTAATTGTATAGAAGGAACAATTTATGAATTATGAGCATTTTGAAACGATCACTTCAAGTTCTACGGTATTAAAGCAGTCTGTGCTCCAACAATTAGGATTTTTGTCCGTTTTGTTTACATAAAATGTACTCTAGGCTGAAATAATCTGTAATACTCAAGCAGAGTGAAAAATACAGTGGTGATCCTATTTTGGTTGTTTTCTGTTTTTTGGGGGGAGTGGGGGTAGGGATGTGGCGGATTGACCTTGGCTGGCTGCCAGACACCCACATAGCTGCTCTGTCACTCCACCTACTCCACAAGATGGGTAGAAAATGAAAGATGGAAAGGTTCATGTGTTGACATAAAGACAGGGAGACTGCTTACCAATTACTGTCACGGGTAAAACAGACTCGCCTTGGGGAAGATTAATTTAATTTATTGCCAATTAAGAATAGAATAAGACAATGAGAAATGAAGACAAAAACTAAACCACCTTCCTCCCAGCCCTCCTTCCTCCCAACCTCAGCTTCACTCCTTCACTCCTGACTCCTGAACCTCCTCCCCTACAGTGGTGCAGGGCGATGGGGAAAGGGGGTCATAGTCAGTCCATAACAGTTCTTCTCTGCTGCTGCTTCCTCCTCATACTGTTCCTCTGCTCCTGCATGGGTCCTTCCCACGGGCTGCAGCTTCCTTCAGGACATCTCCACTCGCTCCAGTGTGGGGTCCTCCTCCAGTGTGGATGTCTACTTTGCTATGGTCCTCTCTATGGGTTACAGGGGAGTGTCTGCTCGGGGGCCTGGAGCACCCTCTCTTCCTCCTTCTTCTCTCACCTTGGTGTTTGCAGGGCTGTTTCTCAAACATTTTTCTCACTCCTCTCTCTCAACTGCTATGCAGGACAATTTACCCTTTCTTAAATACTTCTCAGAGGTACCCCACCCATGGCTGAGGGGCTCAACTGTGCCGTGGGGTGAGTGGGTGGGTTGGTTGAAACAGTCTGTGTCTGGCACAGTGCAGCCCCCAACCCTACCAGTGCCTGGGTACCTGCACCCAATACAAGGGATTAGGGAAAAACAATGGCATTTAAATACCAAGAAGAAGGGAGAAATGGAGAAAAGACTGAAGGAGGAAGGGGCATCTGTTGGGTTAACCAAGAGGCTGAGGTTTCCTTGTTGAAAGAGGGAGCTGCGGGCTGTACAGCAAGGCACCTGCGTCCCACTAAACAGGTTGTGCTGTAGCCAGAGCTCTGGAAGAGTTTTCTCCTAGAGAGGGACGGCCAAAAAAAGAAAATTTATAGGCAGAGTAATGAATAACAACCTTACTATTTAATTTTCTCTGAGGGATTATTTTCCCATAGGAAATAACAGAATCAGTTCAAAGGGAAGATGGAGCAAGAAGAAAGTGGAGGTGAATTAAACTCAAGACTTCTCCATGCCCTGTGGCATCCCATCCTTTCAGAAATTTACTAGTTCTCTTTACAGTTTCACTGTGAGATACTTTTGTGTTTTACCTGGATGCACATCAATTAATTTATATGTCCACTCACATCCCATGCCAAACCATCGTCTGACCCAAGGTAATGTTATTGACATCTTCTCCGCTTTCCAGCAATTCAGTTTCTTCCCGGATAAATCAATTAATTGTCTGGTGATTTAGTTTTAGAAAGGTTAAGAGCTCTAGGTAACTATATGTGTCTGTGATAAGTAGGAAATCTCATTCTTGACTAATGGGACTGTTGCTGAGTAGCTTTGACCATAACCAAAACATAGCAGGGAAGGATGCCCACAGTTGCCTGCTGCAGTAAGATATCTAAGATATCACTATTTTAACCGTGAAATTTGTCCTATTTTGAATGTGGTAGGACTTCTTACAGGCTTAAAGTTAAACTACAGTCCTCTGCTGAATCTAGGTCAAAATGATGATAGGAAGGAGCTTGCAAAACTAATGTGTTTGTACCACATTCCCCTCTGCCTCCAGCTTCAGAAAAGGTGTCAGGTGTTTCCACGCAGCTGCCTCTGCTCAGAGCTGACCAAGCAGATGGAGGAAATACATTAGAAAAGAATTGTCTGTATGTGGGGAAATGTTAACTCTTATGTCTCTTTAAAGCATTGTAAGTGCCCATTAGTGAGGAAGTCAAGGAGCCAGCTGTTCTCAGGAGGGATATATCAGTGTTCACTGCAGTGTTTGTGTTGCAGACCTTGACTTTGTAGTACGACCCATCCTTCAATTCCATATGAACCCTGATCAGATCTGGAGCTCATGTGGTCGGAAATGTCACCAGGAGATATACAGATCTGCAAAGGGAGTGAGACACCTGCCTGTCCTGGGTCTTCACGTTAAGTAGGTACAGGATTCCCTCCAGAAAATCTGCGTATTTTGCAACTAAAATGGTGACTACTTTTTATCACTTTCAGGCTGCTGCTATTGCACATGAATATTACTAATTTTCTACTTTTCTTTATTGACTTTGGTATGATGTAAATTTGTTTAGACTGCTAGGAACGTGACAGAATGAATCAGACAGATTTTGGCAGGGAACTGCCTGTCTGGGTTTGCGTGGTGTTCCTGAGGCACTGGTTGCAGGTTCATTCACATCGCACAAAGCTGTGTCTTTGTTTTCAGAGTCTTGGAGACAAGGAGGCCATCTGAGGGACCTGAAGGAAACTCCAAAATGATCCTTGATATCAGTGGTGCATATAGAAGTTCATGAAGATCTTTTGGGGGATGGAAAGTGATTTTAAGTAGATCACCCATGATTTCTGACCTGACAAGAGTGTGTGAAATGTCATATGGAGGAGTTGCAGATTGGTTTCAAGTGATTGTCAGTTTGGTCGTGGGTGGGATTACACATGGAAAAGCATGCTATCCTCCAGTGTTAAAGAAATTCCTTTGGTGTTCATGGTAAAAGTGGATGTTGGTTAATGGTAGCATCTGGCCATAATTTGTTATTTTGCTTGTTATTTCTGATGCATTTTTGTTATAAAGAGTACAGCTTAGTAGGAAGATGGCCGTCAGGAGGGATGACACTTGAACTTTTCCTTCTTTATACATAATTACATTATGTTCATTCCTTAAAGTCTGGATCAGATAGAGCCACTTGAAAGGGAGATTGTTCCTTGCCTTCGGTGACTACTGATCCTGGTCAAACACAGAACATGGAAGAAGCTGCAAGGGGTATTGGGAAGAGCTAGAGGAAAGGCTGTCAGCAGTTCAAACGACAAGACCGCAAGGCTACTGCAAGGAGAAGAAGGCCAGCTTTAGTGGAGAAGGAAGGGCTTCTCTGAGCTCCTAAGCTGTGCAAAGTTTGCTGTAGCTTAGAAAGTTCCTGAGTAACTCAAACCAAGCCTGAAAGCAAGATTCACTTGCAAAGACATATGAGGCTAAGGGTGAATTGGGTATGAACCCTTTTATCCGCATTATGCTTGTCCAAGTCACTTTGAATTTTCTTTGCTGAAGTTTGCTATCTTGGTTTAGAGTTTAAGAAAATTGCACTTTCAGAACTTTAAAATCTTGGTCCTTATGGGGAGACCTCTACAGAAGAAGGTCTGAACACATGAATGTCTCAGAGCTCTCACCAGCTCAGGAATCCATCACAGGCTTGTAGGGCAATCTCTGTTTATGATCTTTCTCTCTGTGTATCTGAACTCTGCCTATGTTTTGCCTATGTGACTTTCATTGCCACTTCCTTCTTTTCATTAAAATAGTCATAAAATTGTTCATGTTGATGTTACAGCACACTTGTCAATTACATTGTCAGCATACACCAAGTTGGTAACCAGTGGGCTACAGTGAGATGTTTTCATCTAATTATTTTTTAAAGTTCATCAGTACTTGAAACTTAATAACTGAGATTTATGGCAAGTTGTAAAAAAATCTAATGGAATCTTATTTGTACATCTGAATTATCTGTTGACTTGTCTGAAAACTCAAGAAGACAATGTTCTGTATATAGTTACATTTACTACTTCTTTGTACTTAAGGTATTCATTTATAAATATATATATATATATTAAATGGGAAGTTTGAAGAACTACAGTAAACCTACTGTACAATCCAGGCATAATTTTCCAAGAAACTGAATCAAAAGGAATTTTAACTCCATTTTCAAATCTCTATGATCTCAGTCACAAGTAACAAGTGGATATATACTATCATATTTTATTCATACCCCTCTCCAGGTATTTAGGTAGTTCTGAATAAAACATATTTATTTTAATTTACAGAATTAAATCTATCTGAATGTACTTAATCAAAAGTTTGCACGGAGAAAAGATAGGTATAAAGATTAAATGTTACTGTTTGACAAATATTTTTATCATTTATGTCAAAATAAAGCAATAAAATAAAATCATAAAAATTAAAGTTACATCTAGAAATTAGTTAGAAATGTTGCAGAGTTCATTTTCATCTTATGTAAAAGTAACTTTAATTATCCAAAGGTCTTGATTTCAAGAAAGGATAATTTAAAGTGTCAAACTCCAGAGATGCATTTTAGGTCAAATGCAAAAAAATGTAGCACAAAATGTAAATATATTTATGTAATGTGCTCATAAATGATTCAGTGTTTAGACACCAATCTAATTTTGTTTAAACTGCATCACTTTATTGTAGGCTACAGGATTTTGAAGTTTGAATTAAATTAATGGGCAATATAGGTTTAGCTTGTGGGTGGGTTTTGTTTTCTTGTTTTTACTCTCTGTTATTTTTTATTGTGAGGAAAAAACTTAGCTTTTGGGGAAAGAAAAAGAAAAAAAAAAAAAGAATAGAGGAAGATCTTCCTGAGCAAATATCTGTTCCTGAATTTTTTTCCATTTGACAGTCTATGACTATAATGGTAAGTCCACACCGAGAACATAGTTTTCTCTTTGGTCTCTCTCCTATATTTAGCATTTTCAGTGAGGGGGGAAAAAAAAAAAAAGTAGTAGCCTTTAGTAAATTAAACTAAGCTTCTCAAAGTGCTCTCCAAATAGAAGTGATAACAATGAAAATAAATTCTGTGAAAATACAGTGCATGAATTAGTCTAATTGATACAGTGGTTCTGTGCAGGTGAGCGTGATCTGCTGTTTGATTGTCTGTATACCAGTCCCAGGGCTGCCCAAGGTTTTGGAGGGACACGTGTTTTGCAAATTTCCTTTATTGTGCAGATAGGCAATGCCAGATTCTCTGAGACAGAAAACAGCTCCAGAACAGAGGAAGTGAAATGCCTGGATGCTTGTCTTTCCTTGTGTAAAAGAAAATTTTCCCTTTTGGAAAGAGGAGATTTCTTCTTCCTGAATACAAAACATATGCTTCAATGAAAAGATATGCAAAGGTTTTCCATCCCTAGAAAGAGATGGACTTCAAGAAACAGAAAGCAATTCTGCAGACCAAACTCTCAATTAACAAGTGTCACCATTTAAGGCTGGGCTGACTCTTAAAACAGGTGGCAGACGCTCTCTGTTAACCACTCGCACCCCCGGGAGGGGAAAGGACGGAGAACAGGGAGAGAGACTTATGGATTGGAAATTAAAACTACTTTAACAATACAATAATAATGGAAAATAGTATAATGACATCAATACTAATACTACTAATATTGGAAATAAGAAGAAAAGTATACCAAACCGATCCTGAGTGTCCCGATGACGGTGGGGGATCGCAGGACGCACCGCTGGCGCAGGAGGGCGGGCACCCGGACGTCCCGGACCGGACTGCACAGCCGACAGGAACCGGATTCAGGAATGCACGGATCGGGGCCGGAGGCAGGAGAGCGAGCAGGGTCCCACAGGGATGCAGGCCATGAAAGGAGAGAGGGAGACCCTCGTGATCCCTTAGCTTTATACTGAGGATGACGTGGATGGGATGGAATACCTCGTTGGTCAGTTTTTGGTCACCTGTCCCGTCCGCACTCTGCCGCAGGTGCGACCCCTTTACCACTTTTTACTCGCTTAGCAAAGGGGGCCAGTAGTGGCCTTGGTTCTCATGGGGATAAGTATAAACATGGGCCTCTCTGCATACAGATCCCACCGATACTATAAACATGAAGTGTTATCAGGCCTGAAAGGCAGACAGCGCCTGAAAAACACATAGCTGTGCTTTCAGAAAGTGCAGTTACTTAGAAGAAACTTAAAGAAAAACACCTGAAAGGAGAAACAGTCCTGTTTTAGCCAAACCAGGACAACAAGAAAAAACTCAGTACAACCCCCCCAACCAATTCTAAGATTGGTGGTGGTTTTTGTTTGTTTGCTTTATTTGGGTTGGGAGGGAGGTTTTTGTTGTTGGTGGTGGGTTTGGGGTCTGTCTTTGCTGTAGAATAAAAGCCTCTAGGTGATTACTCTGGACTAAGATGTGAACACAAAGTAAGTGACCAATGTATGATCAAAAGAAAAATACTAATGAGATGTAGTGCAAGTTACTAGATGTCACTGACTTTTTTTTATATTAGGGGGAAAAAAAAAATAAAAAATAAACTGATACAATGTTTGAGCCAAGACAAACAGCCAGAGAGGTGGCCAACAGAAAGATCATAACAGATGGGAAAGGGGGGAATGACACAATCCTGTGCATCAGTGAGCCACCTTGAATGACCACCTAGGTTTAAAGACCCTGTGCAGTTTTCTTTTGATCTATTTTCTTCAGCTTGGTAGTAAAATGCGTGAAAACCATACAGCCTTCAAGGAGAAGCCAATTGCAGTAAGTTCCTTACAGCTGGGGTCTCAGAGTATGGCCAATAAATTTTGAACTGGGTAAAAACTTGATAGTGGGAAAGAGCCCTGGATATCTACTTCTCTAGTCATGTACAACACGAGAGTGAAGGTCAGGGTTATTGGGGAACGGTTCTCTTAGCTACTTGTATTTGAGTTTTTCAGCTTGATGTGCTGTTTTCCCTTCATCCCTTTGCACAAATTCTGTTTGATTTAACTTACCAGCCATTGGGAAGGAAGAACTGCTAATTTCTGAGCATCCGGACTAAGAAATACAGGTGTGCTTCAACACTGAATCACAACAACTGATCTTGTGAATGCATTTTGCAGCTATTAATTAAAGCTAATAGAAGTGAGCTATAATGTCTTTCGTATTTTCCTTGTGCCTTGACACAGTTCGCAGCAGGATCTGCTCCATGATCTTGCTGGGCACAGAGGTGAGACTGACTGACCTGTAGTTCCCCAAGTCTTCCTTTTTTCCCTTTTTGGAAATGAGGGTTGGGTTTCCCCTTTTCCAGTCAGTGGGAATATAATGAAATGCTTATTCTTGTCTCTTGACCCCGCTAATGTTCAGTTTTCAACTGTTAGGGTGCAGATTTTCTATGTTTTGTAATATGACTTTTTTCCTCAGTAAAATGACATCACTTTTGAATTTGTAAGAAGATGTTTTCCTGTACAGTAGAATAGCCCTCCTTTACACTGTAAATTCATCTAGTTGCTCAGAAGTGGTTCTCCGATATTGCTGAACCATGGGATCAGCTGTGGTCTGAACTCTGGAAGCTACAGAAAAGCTTCTTTTGCTTTCAAAAGCACTTGTGGTTTTACTTGCTTTTTTGAAAAGTGTAAAATGCAGGTTTTTTTTAATTTACTATGTAAACTTGGTTTAATACATTTTAAGAGTCAGTCTGTTTGTTTCTCAAAATTGTCTCAGGAAAAGGCTATATGCTCAATACTATTATTTTTGCTTAATGTGTACGTTGGAAAGGACCTTTAAAATACATTTAATGGTCAAGTTGTTACCGTCATGTGAAAGTTTCCTTCTACTCAATATTCTCAATGTGTTGGTGTTTCCACTGAACAAAATGAGAGGCTCTGTATGTGTAATTGTGCTGAAGAGAATGACCTGTTACAGCTCTCAGTAATGTAATTTTTTTTTGTGTAATAAATTCTTGGTAATCGAATAGGAATTTACCTTACGTTAAAGAAATCTAGTTAAAATATAAGAAGTATCATGCAGAAAAAAAATTATTTTTTAAAAATTAGCCGTCCAAATAAAGGTCTCCTATTTTGAATTGTTAATATTTTATATTTGTATTGCAATACCGTAAATGTTTCTGTTTTTTGAAAGAGAAAATCTCAGCAGGGCTTATTATCTCATCTGCGGGTTCCATCCATTTAGATAGAGATGAAACTTCCTCTTGTAAATTAGGTTGCCTGCGGTGGCTTTCCCTCCCTACTCCTGTCCCAGCTTGAGCTCCTTGTGTACTCGGAACCGCACAGAGCATTTCCACTGGCGGTTCCACGAGGGCCTTGTGCAACGGCTGTACTTCTTCCTATTCCTACTCTGAGTATTGTGTTTGTTTTCATTCCTTTGTCTCTCGCTCTGAGCTGACCAAAGGAAACGTTCCTTGTGATTTCAGTCATTCGGAACCAAAGGACAATAGCTTTGTAGGTCTCTTTTGTAGATCTGTTTTCCTCAATTCAGGCTTGAAGTCTTTGAAGTCCACCTCTGACAGTATGGAACTTTTCATAAGGGGAAGTTTTTGTCCTTTTATTTTACTGTTATTTTTTGTGCTCCCAGCTTTTTAATTACAGTCTGGTTATTGCTGCTTTTCCTGTTGTTCCCCAAAATGAAATCCGTGGGAGCCAAAAATAATTGGAAACATGATAAATCTCAAAAGAAACTGAAACTGAAGCTGTGATCTTTTGTTTGTTTCTTTCTGTATACTCTTCAATCTTATAGGTAGCACCTTCAGACATTAGCATCTGACTTGTCTGAATACTCCCGACATTTGAAGACATCATAAATAACAATTTAACATAATAGACCTTAGAGATTTGAACAATTCCTGAATAAATCCGTGTATGTGTCAAAACTGAATGTGGTGGTTTCACTTGTTTGCTCAGGCTTATTCTAAAATATAATTTCAGTTTCAACTTCAGACTCAGAGACAGATGTTATTTATTATGAAAAAATACTGAAGAAAAAATTTTGGAGTAGGGAAGAAGTCTGCTATTGCAATGAGAGTGGAATGAGTTGAACTTTGTTACCCTTTCTGACCTCCAGAAATAGTTGGGATATCTCAAAAGCTTGTGCTCCTGCAGCCTTTAGTAGTTGTGTTAGACTGTGTTTTCTTTAATTTCTTGTATCATACACTTCACTTTATTTTTTTCAGTTAGTAGTATGTTAACATTTGTATGGTACAGGGTTAATGAGCCTTGTCCTATAGCTGCCTAAAGTCCCATTACACTTGTTTCATTATTAAAAACACCTCCTCTCATGATCAAAACAATTGTCTCTGAAAGAGCTATAAAAAGAGGATACATTGCATATTAACAATGTCAGTTTGGGAAAGATATGTTTTAATACCATGTGTACCAAAAGGAATAAACATTATGCACAGAGTCTTTAATTAACACAACCACTTTTAAGTGTTGATAGTTAGGATTAATGATGTTGCTTATAAAGTGCCATTTTTTCTGGTACAAATATAATACAGGGTTTAGAAACTGAGCATTGGGGTGCCAGCCTTAATTTTCCCCAGGGCAAAGTAAAGCATTATGCTGACTCAGACTCCTTCCATCTTCATGCCAGAATGACATAGACATTAATTTATAAATTTTTTTTTGTTGTCTTTACCTAACTTAGTATGTAAATTGTCATTATTTGAAGTTTGTGCCACTTTCAGCTACAATATCTTAGTGTAACATTTATAATCGTTGAATTTTAATGCTTTGGACTAGAGGACAAGGAATAGGAGAAGAGAAAAAAAAGAAATTAATCATTCATATAACTCACTGTAATCAGGGGGTTTATTAAATTACATTCCAGTGAGCCCTTAATGCTTTCTGAAGACAAAAGAAGAAAGACCCTTCTTCAAAACCACCCTAACGATGCCAAAGCCTAATGTGCTTCTTATGTTCATGTTTCCATCGAGCACCGTAGTATTCAGCCTATAAACTCCCATTGAAGACAGAGGGAGAGGAGGTACAAGTTAATAGTTCTGCTTTCTTGCTTTCTACACCTTTAAAGATGATACCCAAAAGGATAATGGGAGCAAACCCATGTCAGCCTTCTCTAATGCACAACTTTACTCCACGTTATGGCTATTCTGTGAAAGCAGCACTGAAGGGTTCAGTCATGAAAGATGCAAGCAAGCACCTACTTTGTAATATCTCTTCTGAAGGGACCAAGTCAAGTTTTGGTTGTTATCCACAAAATGTGAGGGCAAATCCGACAAACAGTGATACTGTTACAATGATGTGTTGGTGAGAATCATGGATGTCTGTCTCTTGGGTTTTCTCAGCAGCCTAGTCTTGAAATGAAGGATAGCTGTGTGGTCCATTCTCTTTGTATTGCTCTTCTAAGCTCTACAATGGTGATTTATAATTCATAAGTTAAAGAATATGAACTCTCTGCCCTGGCTATTTATAGAACTGATTCTCCATTTTTTAATAAGTATTTTAAATTAATAATGTAAAAAATCTATTGATTTTATTTATGTGTTTCATTTAATATACAGGAATACTTGTTAGGGCATTTATGGAATAGCAAAAATAACTCAATGGCATAGATGATGGCTCACTTTTAAAGCCTGCACTGGAGAGGGGTTTGGATTGTTGTGATTTTAAATTGTTATTGCAAGTTTTGATTCTCAAGGCGGGGCAACTTACACAGACTTGGAAGTGCTTTAAATAAACTATTGCACCAAGTTAACTCGTTCCTTTTTTAGGTGAGTTAGCATTCCCCAAACAAATTAGACCTTACATTATGAGATAAAACAACAGAACACAATGAATACTGTTGTCAGTTCTTACCAGTTTACAAGTCCTGTGACTGTTAGTCTGTCATTTTCTTTAAATATTGATTATAGGAACTAAGTGCTCCTTAAAGAAAACCAGCACCAGATTTATTCTAAGTCAAAGAACAGCTAGACATTGTTCCATGTTCTGAAAAATGAGCATTTCAGGTGATCATAAGCATGAATGTTGTTCTGGCCTCATTGGTCCTCTGGTCTATAACAGCATCTCTTAACCAAAATTATTTGTCAACTTCCTTGGCTTGTTGTGATACATATGCATCCACTGGCCTGTTTTCCATTGAACTTTGTGTGTTGGTGCCATGGTTTCAGCCCAGCCAGCAACTCAGTTCCACACAACCGCTTGCTCACTCCTCCTCCCACCCCGCAAGGGATGGGGAGGAGAATCGGAAAACGGTAAGACCTGTGGGTTGAGATAGGAACAGTTTAATAACTGAAATAAAGTAAAACAATATAATAATAATAATAACAACAGTAATGAAAAGGGAGATAACAAAGAGAGAGTGAGAGGAATAAAACCCAAGAAAGACTAGTGACGCACAATGCAATTGCTCACCACTCACTGACCAATGCCCAGCCCAGCCCTGAGCAGTGATTGGCACCTCCTGGCCAGCTGCCCCAGTTTCTGTACTGGGTATGCCATTCTATGGTATGGAATATCCCTTTGGGTAGTTGGGGTCAGCTGTTCTGGCCATGCTCCCTCCCAACTTCTTGTGCCCCTCCTTGCTGGCAGAGCGTGGGAAACTGTAACAGCATCTCTTAACCAAAATTATTTGTCAACTTCCTTGGCTTGTTGTGATACATATGCATCCACTGGCCTGTTTTCCATTGAACTTTGTGTGTTGGTGCCATGGTTTCAGCCCAGCCAGCAACTCAGTTCCACACAACCGCTTGCTCACTCCTCCTCCCACCCCGCAAGGGATGGGGAGGAGAATCGGAAAACGGTAAGACCTGTGGGTTGAGATAGGAACAGTTTAATAACTGAAATAAAGTAAAACAATATAATAATAATAATAACAACAGTAATGAAAAGGGAGATAACAAAGAGAGAGTGAGAGGAATAAAACCCAAGAAAGACTAGTGACGCACAATGCAATTGCTCACCACTCACTGACCAATGCCCAGCCCAGCCCTGAGCAGTGATTGGCACCTCCTGGCCAGCTGCCCCAGTTTCTGTACTGGGTATGCCATTCTATGGTATGGAATATCCCTTTGGGTAGTTGGGGTCAGCTGTTCTGGCCATGCTCCCTCCCAACTTCTTGTGCCCCTCCTTGCTGGCAGAGCGTGGGAAACTGAAAAATCCTTGACTTAAAGCAAGCACTACAGAGCAAGAACAACAACACTGGTGTGTTAACAACATTATTCTCATCCTAAATCCAAACCCACAACACTGTACCAGCTACTAGGAAGAAAATTCACTCTATCCTAGCCGAAACCAGGACAGCTGGTATTTTGTAAGAATTAGCACAGCATTCTAGGTATCACAGAATCACAGAATCGATGAGGTTGGAAGAGATCTCTGGGATCATCGAGTCCAACCTTTGCCCTAACACCACCATGTCAGCTAGACCATGGCACTAAGTGCCACCTACAGTCTTTTCTTAAACACCTCCAGGGATGGGGACTCCACCACCTCCCTGGGCAGCCCATCCCAACACCTAACGACCCTTTCTGTGAAGAAATGCCTCCTAATATCTAATCTATTGTGAATGGAGTAAATCTTAAGCTTGTACATTTCTGTTGTTTCTCCATGATTTGTATTGCCTTGCAACCTACCTTACACTCCTTGACAAGCTGATCAACTCAAGTCCAAACAATATCAAAATGCAATTTCTAGTACTTTTTACAGACCAAACTGAAATTAGGGGCAAAAATCATGTATTAAACTCAGAAGAACTCTGCAGAGAAAAGAAACCTAAATGTAGGTCAAACAATCATTTATTTGCTCCAGTACATACTTACTATCTACTGTAACATTAGTTTGCAGACAGTAATAATGACTACTAATTGCCCATAATGGTGTTCTGTCCAAATTCTACCACAACAGCTAGCTAGAGCTAGCCACATCTTTTTATGTTCTGAACTCCACAGAAGATGCTTTTCCTCCTTTCTTCAACATAAATGCAACCGTTAAAGAAGAAGATGCTAAAAATGCTTTATCTTCAGACACCAGAGTAAGGAGGTACGTATAGTTGCACTGGGCTCCTTTCCCTTTTACTGCCTGACGCTGGACTTTATGTTGCTTTTTCTGTGCAAGAGCTGAGATGCTCAAATTACTAAATGTGAAACTGAGAAGATTTTAATGCAAGTAGTAAAACCACACTTAAATTTATTTTTCATATTTTAAATATCTAAATATCTCTTGTGAGTCAGACTTTTATCTGGGTTTGTGTGTACGGGGGAAGTGTTGTTTATTTTTATTTTGTGTCTTCTCAAGCAGATTTCATAATAATATGCTTATACGTGCTAGAAAATGCACTTCAAGCATTAGTACCCAGATTCTTAGTATGGTGTAGCCAAAGACTTTCTGGTAATCAATAAGGTTCCTGTAGAAGGATTCACTTAAAGTATCTTACTGATTTCTTTAGATTCATAATGTAAAAATCTATTTCCAATTTCCTTTGCTCTTGCTAAATTATACACTATTTGAAAGATTTTTTAATCTTGCAGTGACTAAATACATTATACATCAATGCCTTGGAATGCCTACCAAGGGGAAGACTTTCAGTGTTTTATTTCTGAGCAGTGTAAAGGCGAGAATTTTGATCCTTCTGATACTTACGAGAGAAGCAAAGGAAATATTTCCATTTCTAACTGCATTCATTCTACATGTTATGGTCTATGTGGGCTTTGTTAATATTACAGGTAAAACAACATTATCCCATCACAAGTGTTGGAAGTAACAAATCTGATTTCATCCTTTCTTATTAATACTGCAATAATAACACTGGATGTTTTGTTTCATTTATGTTACCTTGTCTAAAGGCATTTTGACTCCAGTGGTAGATTCTTCAGTCAGTTCTAGGGTAGAGAGCAGTTAGTGCAACATCTCTGAGACACAGATATTTGCTATGTTATTTTTTTATTTTACTGTGTACTTTTTCAGAAATTGGTTGTATCATCAACACTGTTAAATAGCAGGCCTCTTTTTTTTTTTTTTTTTTTTGTACAGCTTGAGTTGAAAGACTCCAATATTCCAAATGTTAAACTATCAAGATAGGCAATTATGTGTTCATTAGGTTCGTCAGTTCAGCTTGCTGTGGTTCTTGGACTTTGCTTGCTGCCTTGTTTATCCTTTGTCTTTTCAGGACATCTACAAATCTTGATTTATTTTGCTTGTGCAGTCTCCACTAACTACAATATTTTTTAATGAGTAATCAGACACTCATCTTCATCTTTCTTATTTTATCTATACTATTTTGCTCCTTTTCTGTTTATTTTTTTTGTTTAAGCAGTTATGGTGTTCTTTTTTATTGCTACTAAGGTGGCCAGTTCCATGTAGAAACTCATGTCATTGAGTTAAGTGCTACAAAATATGTAGTGTCCTTCTTAATGCCATGTTTCAGCTTATCTGGCCTTCTCTTGACATTTCTCCAAAGTAAAAAAAAATCTAGAACCAGAATCTTTGCTCAAACCTTACACAAAAAGTTTTTGCCTTCCTATTGTAGCTGTCAGGCCATTCATACTTTTCAGAATGAATTTTATCTAGCAATTAATTTAATTTTATTCACATTTATTGATTTGCCTCTGAAAGGGTACCAAAAGTCTCAAGTAGGTTTAGAAAAAATGAACAGTTTTAATTGTCAACAATCATGCAGGAGAGTGACATATTGAGATAGCTTTCTATTTGCCAATTTCCACCTTTTTCAGTCAGATCTGGAAATGCTTCTAATGTGTCTTTCATCTGGGAAAAGTACTGACAGACTATCCTTCTCTAGTGGCTGCAATATGTATTGACAGCTTACTTAATTATATGGCAGGGTAGCAGCCAGAGTCCATTATGAAGAGAAGAAATCAAAATTCCAACCTGGGATTTCCCTGTGGTTTTCTCAAACAAAACGCTGTCAGATGAAATATGTACTATTGTCAGATAGACAGAAAACTCCCTCAATCTGTTAATTTAATTGTAAGGAACAAAGAAAACCTGAGTTGCACTTTTCAGGACCCTTCAGGCTCAATGCCTGTTCATAACAATATGTCCTACCTTCCAGTTTGATTTAGAGTGCAAGCTAGTAGGGTTTGCCTGGAACATCTTCCTTTTGTTGCAGATAGAAAATGCTAAATGGGTCTCAGAAATAATGACTTTCATAGAAAAAAGAATCATTCTTAAGATAGCTATACTAAGAGCAGTTAAGGCCAGCGAAAAGTTTGAACTAAACTTTTTTTACATTATGGCCATTATTGATAGCACAAAGCTCTAACAAGACAGTGAGCTTTTCACTCCAAATAATGTTCAGTCTTTGTATTTAAAAAAGAAAAAAAAAGGAAAAAAAAGAAAAAAAAAGGAAAAAAAAAAAGCAGCTCAACTCTAGGACGATATCCTACTGCTCAAAGGAAACCATTTAGAACCAGTTCTTGGTTGTGTGCAGTATTCAGTTGCTGAAGTAGTGGCTGGGCTCAGAAAGGACAAGGGTGACTGGGAACACCCACCACAAATTCACCAAGGATCAAATTGTGCCTGGCCGACATAATTGCCTTCTGTGATGAGATTACTGGCACTGTACAAGGGGAGGGTCCTGGATGTTGTTGACCTAGATTTCCACAAGGCTTTGGACATTTTCTCTCCTAGGGTACTTATAGGCAAATTGATGAGATATGGATAGAATAGATGGATAAGAAGCTTGATGGAAAACTCTCTGGAGCCCTGGGTTGAAAAAGTTATGACCAAAGCTACAAAGTCCACATAGAAGTTGGTTACTAGAGGCATTTCTCAGTTTGCTGCTGGACTAAACTGGGGAGAGTGTTCAATACTTTGGAGTGCAGAGCTGCTGTTGAGAGGGTTCTCAACAGGCTGGAGAAGTGAGCTGACAAGAATCAAGAAGTTCAACAAAAGGAAATGAAAAATCCTACACCTGGGAAGGAATAACCCCATACCGCCATACAAGCTGGGGAATAGGGCAGCTCTGCAGAAAAGGTCTTGGGCATGCTGGTGGTCCATAAGTTAAACATGAGTCAGCAGTGTGTCGTTGTGGTGATGTCTTTTCCAGGTGCCTTCTGGATTGTATTAGCAAGAATGTAACCACCAGGCTAGAAGTAATTATTCGCTATTTTGTGAGATATCTCTAGCTTGTAAGACTATATCTGGAGCACTGTGTCCAGTTTGGGGCTTTGCAGAAGAATAAAGATACTGACATACTGGAGTGGATCCAGCAGAGAGGTATCAAGATGGTCAAGGGGCTGCAGCTCATGAAAGGCAAGAAGAGGCTGAAAGAACCAGCTTTGTTCAGTTTTAAAAAGAGAAGGCTAAGGGGAGATCTAGTTGCTGTCTTCAAATATATCCTAATAAAAGGTATAGTTGAAGATGGATCCAGAGTCATTCTGGAAGGGCACCGTGACGGGATGAGAGGCAACAAACACAATCTGTAATATGTAAACTTCCAATTACCTACTAGGGAAATATTTTTACTGTGGTAAGGTACAATACAGGTGATTAGCCTCCTGATCTAAATTGTCCCTGCTATGAGAAGAGGGTTGAACCAGATAACCTCCAGAGGTCACTCCAACCTAAATTATTCAGTGATTATAGCCTAAAACATATTTTCCTTTTCTGTGGGATGACTTAACTAATATTCAGAGTCATGAAGATAACCTTTTGTTAGAAGATATTAATCTGAGTATTTTACTAGTACAGATCTATCTGTTTAGACAGAAGATACGGAGAGGATATAGTATTTCTTTGAACCCAGCAGGGACAAATACCAGAAGGCAGTTCCTTGGCTCATAGTTCAGATTTCTTTTTCTATCCAGCTCTGTTAAAAGACGTTGTCCATCTTCCTTGTGGTCACCATGCTACAGTTCCTCTTTCCCCAGTTTCTCTAGGGTTTTTTGTTTTCAGCACTCTTCAGCTGACATGCCGCTCTTGCTTTCCCAACGCATTCCCAAGAAACCAAGAGTTAGTTGGAGCTGGCCCTTGCTCCGGCTTTCCTGTATTCTGAGCAGTGGTCTGTCTTGTACCATATAATCCCTAAAAGTGTTTTTGGTTTGTTTGGGAGTTTTCTTGTCTGTTTGGGGAGCAGCAGGGATGTTGTTTTATTTTGTTTGTTGGGGGTTTGTGTTTTGCTTTTTTCTTTTCCTTTTTAGGCAAAAAGAAAGTCAGGTGACATTCTTAACACAGCTGTCTATCTAGAAAACATAACTTATTTTGAGACTGGGTGGAAGAGAAATTATCATCATCTAGATGAAACTAGAAGCCCTGACATTTCGTAACTACATGATTTCCTTATGGAAAAGTTGACATTCTCACTGGAAGATTTGAAAATAGTAAGAGCCTCTCAGACTGGCAGTTGACTTACCATTGCATCAAAATTATATCACAAAATGGAAATTTCACTGTGGATGTGTTTTCTTATTGTGATAAGCTCATTTTAAACCATAAGTTCACATTCATTCTAGACGTAACACCAACAAGTTCTTTCAAGGTCTGTAAATGCTCAGAAATTAAAGACATGATCATGTGAAGTCATCAATAACCTCCATGACAATATACTGGAAATATATCTGTATTCTTCAACAGGAAATTTGTTCTGTTTGTCGAATTTTTTGGGGTTTGTTTGAGTTGTTTTTTTTAAGACATTCATAAAATGCCGCAGGCTTTCAGAATTCAGTGACATAAAAAGCCCACCAAAGAAACATTAAGGTGTTTCTTTCTTATTTTAAGATATAAACAATCTCAGTTTTCTTACTTTTTACTGGCATACTTATGTATAGTTTAAAAATAAAAAGCAAATAGGTGAACTGAAACAATTTTAGCTATACAGTTCCTTACCAAAAAGACCAGCTCTTCTCAGCCTTCCTGGCATATATCCTCACATTCCAAATAAGATATTTATTTAGAGTACAGCACATTTTAATAGGCAGAATTTATTGAGTACATTTTAAAATCACCAGTGCATAACTATGCATTTCCCTTTTTTATGTGATTCATTGCTCTCTGGTTGTACTTGAATGTCTGATTCATATTCTACAATAATTGTATTGTGTAGGAATCCCCTAGTTGGACTGTAAAGGTTGGTATAATTACTACATCTCGGCCACTTTTATGGCATGTACCTTCATGTTCTGTTGGCCAGCCTTGTACTTCAGCACCATGTGGCTCCTCCGGTTAGAACTATTAGCAGTAAGAAGCCTGCCTTGGCTTTTCATCTCTTTACTTGTATAACAATTCCTCCTCTCACTCAAAAAGGACTGCATTCTGACATAAAGATGAAGCAGGGGTGAAAAGTTCTCAGGTGAATTTTTGCTTTACAGGAACAATAATTTCATTAAAGTTTACACACTGATAGGCATACAGAGTGGCAGCTATACTGTAAGGTTATTGTAGAACAGAAATTGGGCTTTGGAGAAAGATTTTTCTGGTTCTCCATTCCACGTTGTTAACAAATGTTTTGAAGAAATACATCATTGTTAATTTTTTTTTTTTTTTTTTTTTTACGTTATCTCAAACATTATACATAGATTGTGAATATTTTTAGGGAGATGTACTTCTGTAGACAAGTTATAGTTGGCTCTTTCAGGTTGGTTGTTTTTTTTTTAACCTTTTTCAATGTAAAGAGTAGTCATTCAGTTACGATAAGATTCATATTTGGTCCAGAACATGATCTAGTATTTTTAACTATCACAGGAGCATGTCACAGATAAACCCATAGTATATATGCGATGAATGTGTATTCCTCTTCTGATAGAAACATTTGAAAAAGAATAGTTCATCTTCAACCTTGATAATGTGAGTTTAAGATTTAACGCTGGTGGAGTCAGAATTTCAAGCCCAGAGGTGAAATATTGAAGAACTTTCTCAACATTGCTACAAAATGTTTTCCAGAACAGTATTTAAGCAGAAATATTTTAGTTATGCAAATGATACTTCATTTCAAAACATTAAAGAAAAAAAACTGATCTCAACTCCTTGCACTTTCGCACAGAAAAAAATACTGCTTTCAGGCATGCTATCTGTTCTGCTTGTTTTAGTCTAACAGAGCAGAAGTTTCGCACAGGAAAATAGGGCACAGGTGGCCATAGGATAATTTTCACATGTTTCTTGAAGCATAAAATATTTCCTGGTTTCATAGCATAACTTTCCTTTGATATTACTTGCTGATATTTTTGAAGAGCAGAAATGGAAATACATTCAGAAATATTGAAATAAACACAGAACAGTATTTCTTGGTACAACTTTCTTCATTATTGAACTAGAAACCATAAGCAGCGACATTTTGAAAAACATTAAGCTCTTAGAAAGTATTAAGCTCCAAACAAGAGTATTCAATCTGCAATAGATTTTGTTTTGAAAAGTATGAAGAATTGTTGTTGAACATCTGGAAGTAATTAAACACTAACGTGTTTCCTAGCATATCATTCATGAAGTCCAAAAAATGAGAAGTAAGAAAAATTTACAGCAATTATTTATGTGTATTTTGTATTATGAATATGTATTTATAAAGTTCTTACAGTTATGCATATATTGCAGCTTGCACATATATAAATAAACACGTGTGAACGTGTAAACGTGTAAGTCTATATGTGTCTATGCATGTATACAGAGAATTCATGGTGTTGTAGTAACAATCACGTGTTTTAGTAAAATAGATCTGAGGGATCATGCTAAACCAGATTTCTTAATTACCATAAAACCCTTTGTGCAGATCCTTGAAGAAAGAATGCATTCTGAAATGTAGTAGTTGTTTTATGTTTAGGAGCAGTCTACTTTTGGAGACGATTATTTTAGACCACACTGGATTTAAAAGTTATGGTTAGGCCTATCAATAAAGCAGGAATTGCTCTTGTCCAGACAACCTCTGCTCTGTGGAAATTATAAAGATAAGTATGGTACAATATGCATGTAGGTTTGTGTACAAAAGAATGAATTTCTATAAAATAGTACAGCTTCTTGCTGTCTCACAACTTCATCTCCCTCCAATTATTTTCATTCTTGGACCAACAAAGCCAAATCAAATCTGATCCTTGTAGCCCTTTCGTACAAAGTTGCTGGACCACAAACTGAATTCTAAGAAGACGTTAACAAAAAAGTAATGTTCAAGTAATACAGATATTTTAATAAAAGTTTATTTAAGTTTATTTCAAAACTTCTGTAACAAAAAGTTAAAACTAGGTGAGAAGAGCAACCATAGCCTCCTGGACTATTATGCTGGCTTAGATATGGTGGCTTGACTATTTAATATATATAAACATACCTTAAATATGCATATTTGAAAAAACAGTTTATGAGATAAACTATAGGTTTTATGCTGATGTTAATACAGTACAGACATTCTGATAATTGTGGGAATGCATACAATAAAAAGACAAATTAAACTGCAGAGAAGGGCTTGCTATTTAGATTTATAGGGAGCAAAGATACATTTCCAGGGTTTGGTTTAACGTTTACATGTTTTGCTCTAGGATATGCACTTTGCATACAAAACCAGGTAGCTATCTATAGATGTGGCCCCTGGTGTCTTTCAGGGGATAACACAATAAATACATGGATTTTAGGAGTGGGACATGTTAATTTAAATATATTAAAATATATGTGGTGAGCATCTCTCTTCTGATGTCTGCAAAAACATTTGTTGTCATGAAAATGCAATGAGCCATGAGTGATTTCTTTTTTTTCTCTTCTCTGTAATTTCATTTCTGTCAGAAAAAAGCAGATGTCAGCTCCCTGAAAGAGAAAACAATGTTTGTTATCATAAATAGTGGTTGTCAAATCAATACATCCCTCAATGTGGCTCAAGCTAAATGCCCTACTTGGAGTCTATGAATGAAGATGATAGGAGAAAATTTTCTAGAATATCATTATGCTCATCCTTTCTGGGTCTTTCAGAGGAACCAGAGTTCTCTTCATTCTCAGTCACAGGAAGATAATAAGAGTGTAAGCATGTGCTAGAAAGTAAAATCATATGTTTTTCCTCAAAGTGACACTGCAGTGCCAGTATGAGTCTCTCACTTCTTCTGGGTGCATCTACATTAACATTTCAGCTCGAAGAGCTAGCTGTGCTTATATTGTTTTGAAAGCGGTGCTTTTTGAACTGCTTTTGTTCTCGGCGCGGAGTAGCTTCGGGAGTGCATGAGCTAGATTTCTTTCAGATGAAGCTGTTCTGGAAGATGCTCTCTAGGACCACATTGAGTGCCATCCAACAGCTATTGGAAAATCAGGCCATCGAACCAAACTGAAAATGAGTCTAAAGTAAAGTCAAATGAAAAGCAGGTAGTGCGGACATTGAATCCTTAGCACCATCCATTTCACTTGGTAGAGTCACTGTTACCAAGCTACTTGCTGGTGTAGACATAACTCTTCTGTCCACTCCTCTACTGGAAAGTTTTTCAGGAATGAAAAATTTTTGTTCTCACTTCATCCCTCAAACATCCCTAATTTTAATATTTTAACTAGATTAAATACTGGCATTCTTTTGCTGAGTCAGGGACTGTTACCTTTTAAACTTCTTTGAAATGATCTATTCCTGGATCTACATATTCAAGATCAGCCATTCATTCTCATCTTACTGGACAAATGGGGATTTTATCTCTTGGACATGTAAAAGACAACAACAAGGAATATAATGCAAAGTATAGCAGCCTTCTGCAACCCAATCACCTGCTGATATATGTTTCAACCACATGGCAAAGTTAAACCCCCATCTGTTTGGACAAGAAGAAGGTGGTAGATGATTCAGAGGTGTTGTATCTGCAGATTAAACAGTGTGAGATAGATGTCCACACTTTGTACACTTTGTACAATTTGAAAATTGTATCCATTCTGCCATTAGCAGTGCATACGTAATTTAGCATGTTATCTGAATATTCAGCTGAGTTAGGTTAAATATCAAAATTCCTACCTCTCTATTTCTGGTTTAGAGTGTAATATTAATATCACAAAAGGCTATCTCTGTTTACAAAAGCTTGAGTACCCCGTCATTGAGTAGCAAAGTAATAATTCAGCTTTCCTAAATAACAGCATTTTTTTTTTATTATAAAAACTATCTGATGGTCTTTTGTTCTTTCCTTTCCAGGAATGCTGTAAAGAATCTTCCTTCAAAAAACATGTGCACAAGGTAGTTCAGATACCAAACGCTGACTCTGTTTCTGGAGGCAGATTAACTGCAAGGTAAATTATCCAATATGGAGTTCTACTCCTGTTACCATTGCCTGACTCATTTGTGTGAAAGTTCAGTGGTTTCCTTCATTTATATGTTCATGTACATTATTTTCCTTAACTTCTTTTCCTCTAACTTATCCTAATGCACTAAAAAATGAGTTGGTCTTCTCCTGCTTCACCCATTCTGTTCCGTTCCCGATTTCTGCACACCAGTAATTCTTGTCTTGCCAAGCTCACGTCCTCCTCCCTGAACAATTTCTTTCTGTTTTCTGCCCAGGGATTCTTTTGCCTGCCTCCTTACCCAGCAATTCCTGGTCTGTCTCTGCCCAGAGATTTTTCTGTTAGTCTGGGATATTTTGTTGTTGTTGTTGGTTTGTTGTTTGATTTTGTTTTTTCAAATACAAGAAACATGTCTCCAGTCAGTGATAACTTAAATCTAATGTGTGTGTTTGGATAAGGATGCAGTTACATGTATATAGACATGAATTTAAGGGACATCAGGCACTGAGATTCTCATTCTGGCTTCCTTTACCAATACGTCTGTTTTACAAGTGTTATTCTAGCTTTTGAGTCTTCTGTTGTATGTGGAAGGCAAATAAATCAGATCAGATGAGTGTAGTGTTGAAAATAAGTCTATATGATGCCTATCTAAGTACATGCATTTCTTTCAATGGAAAGATTTTTTTTGCCTCTTCTCATCTCATTGTATTACCATAACCTGAGACACTGTTTATGATAATAGTAGGGTACAGGGGAAAAAAAAAGGGAAAAAAACCCCAAACCAAACCAAAAAGTATGACTTAAAAATTGACAGTGGGCTTTTAAGTAGCATCAGTTACTTCAACAAAAAGTACAGAAGTACCTTTATTCTTTTGTTCAAGTGCCAGCTTCCCAGCTGCCTGCTTTCTGCTTTGCAGGTCTCCAGCGATCTATTTTCGAAATGTCAATCCATAATACACCTGCAGGATGGGTATACTTTGAGATTAAAAAAAAAAAAAAACAAAAAAAAACACCCAATAAAAAAAAAATAAACAAAAAAAAAATCACAACCAAAACCAACACGGAGTTTTCATGCAAGTAGAGCTAGAAATACAAATTTGCTAAACTCAAGTTACACATTTACATCTGGGATCCAGCCTTTTAGCAGTCATGTACTCTAGGGCCATAAGAAGAGGATGGCCTTTTTGCTTGTGGGGCAGTGATACGTTCTGAAAAACACTGAAGCAGGAATCCCTTTTCAAACATTTATGAACCGTTTCATAACCTGGAGCGGTGGTGTGTCTGTATAGTGTCTATAACAGCAAACATTATGTATCTTAAAATTACCCAGCCAATATATCATGAAAGACAGGAAAGCAAGTTGGAATACAAGAGAGTGAGTTGTCCATGACCAGAAATATTATTGTATTTTTATTTATTAACAGCATTTTTAGAAAGGGGGAGAGAGGACTCTAAAAATAACTAGGTTTCTACACGCAAGTTACCTTGTTGCCTTTCATTAAATTAGTTCCTTGTTATTTCTCCAACATATTAACCTAAACCTGCAGCTGCACTTAGGGTGTAAGTGAACTCAGATTTGCTGGTCTCAACATTTATCCTTTAGCATGGCATTTTTTGATGTAATTGTCCTGCTCTGAAAACAATCAAAAGACTTCTTTGACTTGGAAAGAGCACTCAGCTTATCCCACAAATATCAAGATTTTCATGTGTTGGGATGGATGACAGAAACCATGTGTGGCCAGTGCATGAATGGGAGTGGAATGAAATGACACAAATGCTATCAAAGTCATTGGATTTCTTAATAAGCATTGCATGTTAATAAGTTCTTCTGGAATTTGTTCTGTTTGTTTCTGATGACTAGCTACCTGCTACTTCTCTTTGTAGATGAAGAAAAAAATGTGTATTATGAGGTCAATCACAGTACGTAGTTGGTGTCCACTATCTGCTAGGAGTGGCCATCACTGTGTGGTTAATTAACCTAACCTATCTCACCTACATTCTATTCTGACAAGCTCTCAGGGTTTACCCTTTTTATTAATGTACTCTATACCACTGAGTATCCCTCGTTGATTATGTATTGATATCGGCAGGGCTGTTTTTCCCTTTTTTTTAAAGGTTTGGGGGGTTGGTTGGTTGTTTTACCTTTTAAAGTATCACTAATAAGAATTGTAATATTTAATTTTTAATAACTGGTTATTACTTGTTTGAAAAATTAAATTACTTTGGAACTTAACATACGCACAAAAATTACTCAGTGAGCTGGCTCCATTACCCCTTCAATACTTACTTCCAACAGTAGTTATTTTAGTTTGGAGGAAATAAACTTCTAAAGTACATGCAAGCAGAGAAATCAGGTATGTTTTCATGACATAAGGCCAACTAGAACATGTTGGAGTAATGGAATATACAACAACTGACACTGGCATAATGGTGGCACAGGTTTGAAAAATTAATTGTGGATTATTAGTTTTATTTATTTTTAAAGAAACACTGCATAGTCTTTTTTCCTTTTTATTGATCTTTCTATATCAGGTTGGATCAATAGAAAATGGATGTGAATTTTATTCATTCACAGAACTCAGAAAAATTTCAGATTAGTGTTTTATTTGGTATTTTGGCAGCTTCATGATGTAATAAGTTACAAAGATGTGTTGGTTTGAACAGAACTGACTGCATTTTCATATCCAGTCCTATGGAAAGTGCTCTTCTCATTAAGAATTAAAATTTTGTCATGAGATGGATTCAACTCTGTCAATAAAAATTTACAAAAAGAAAAAAATCATTAGTCAATGATTGTTCAGATGGTTAAAAAAATCTATCAGAAAAACATAATTGTGAATTTTTTGATCAATTTTAATCAGAACTTCAGTATGCCATACCACTTAAATTTTGGTAGTTGGTGGGTTTTGAGCATTTGATGGTTTGTTTTTTTTAAGATAAAATTTAACAACAGTTAAAATTGTTGTGTTTGGCTTTTAAACGTTAATTTTAAATTTAAAATTCTGGTATTTCCAAATTATATTTGACTATAACTGACATTTTCCTGTGAAAAAATATGGTTTAATTACAACTGTATTTTTAATTGGGAAAACTTTATGTGAACAATTTCAGTGATATGTAACATTGCCTTCTAAATTCAGTGGTAATTCAAGAGATTCACTTCTCACTCAGAACTCGGTATTCATAGGAGATTAGTCCTTTTAATGTTCTCGAGGAAAAAATGTAAGTCTACAAGTATTTTAAGCAACTGAAACACATGATTGAGCATTTCTAACTCAATATACTAAAACTTTTAGTTCACCTAAAGAAAACTACCTCCTGGTTGATATCCTCATCTGTTCCTCTCTCTTGGCTTAACTTAGGACCCTAAGTAGTGTTAGGACCTGTTTTGAAATTTACAGGGGAATTTTCAAAAGCTCCTAGTTTGGGGTAAATTCCCTTCTGCTGAAACTTTTCTTTTTCATTGGAACACATCTGAAAAGGAAAACGCTTAGGGTTTGTTGGTTTTTTTCTAAGCTCTTGGTCTAGTATGACAAGATAAAATTTCAGGAGGGAAGAGCATTGGTGATACTGAAATGTCAGGTAGCTTAGAAAGTTCAAGGTACTTCAGAAAGCAGCAAAGACCTCAAAGGCTTTCAGTGTTTTCAGTTACTCTACAGAGGAGAAGCCGCAGCAACCAGAGAAGGCAACAACATGCTATTGCGTTCATAGTTGCATGGTATGGAGTAAAAGTGCAGAGTTTAAGCAATGGGAGAAGAGAAAAATCTTTTTTTTAGCACGATGGTAATTGTTTAACTGCTAAATTTTGCCTGGTACAAGCCCTTTGAGAAGCAAGCTACTACTGTTCAACGAGATTGGTCTCCCTGATGAGATCATTCTGAAAAAATGGGCTGTTGCTAACTACAACTCTGTTTTGCTATCGCTGCCACTTTTTCTCCCATTCTAACAAGATCACAAAATTGTTCCAAAACGTCTCCAGGTTTTGTTGCTGATTTTCACATACAGTGCTAAGTAGGTATATGTGGTGTTGGCTTTCAGAAACAACTGGCAACATATTCAGCCTCTCCTTTCAGTCAATATAAAACATAGTGTTATGACTACAGATAGAGCAATAGCAAGTGAGCAAAGCAGCTTAAGTGTCTTTTATGTCCTTAGTAAAAAATAAAATAAGAGTGTCTTATAAAATTCTGGTCTGAAATAGATTGCTCAGAAGGTATTGGACACAACAGTGGTGTTAATCTATGGCTCACTGATGCCTGCCAACTGCCAAATTACTCCTGATATACCGTAAGTTAATAAATAATTTATTTGCTGTTAATAGATCCAAAATCTGAAGTTCCTGTTGTAGACTATACCATGCCAAGACATCCAGACTTAATAATGAAAAAGCCAAAAAATGATGTTGAGTTAAAGTGCTTTATGATGTTTATTCAGAGTGTCCTTGGACTATCCATCATAAGCACTTGATTCTCGGTAAAATCTGTAAATCTAACTTTCACAGTCATTCGATATGTTAACTTTTTTTTTTAAATAACAGATTTTTTTTCCCAAATAATTCCCCATTTTTCCTAATAGCTGCAAAATATATTTGAAATTCCACATTTATTACAGGATCCAATAAACAGGAGATGTACTCAATGATACTTATTAGTGCCTTCCAACTCAAGATATCCTATGATTCTATGCTTCTATGACGAAGAAGGCAGCAGCTGTCTTGTATCTTTGACTCCACTTCCCTTTGTAACTGTTACTGTTTACACAGCTGAACATGCATTGTCAGCACAAAGAACCAACTTCCGATATAGCCTCCTTTTCATTCTTCCACCCTCCGTTAACCATAGTGTACTGGTTTTCGGCTGAAATGTTTTGTGCTCTAAATTAAATTAGTTAAATAGTCACAATCTTCCTTCAAATGAAGGCAGCTTAGAGGGCAATTTGTCAAAACAGTAAAATTAGGAATATCCTTAACCAGACCACGCGTATAGTTAAAAATCAATGTGAGAGCTCTACTGAAATACGATTTTATTAAAGAAAAGGGATTTCTGTGTAGCTTCAATTCCAGCTTCCCTCTCATTTACGGAAAGGTATACTTTCATCTAGAACTATAAACCACAAATTGATCTCTAGTTCAACAATAGTATAAAGACAAGCAAACGTGACAGTGCATCTTAGCTCAATATTTTAAATTTAACCAGTGACTAGCAGCAGGCAAGGATTTAACAACTTTTATTACACAATAATTAAAACAATTTAATTTTTTTAAGATAAGCAGATAAAGATGAGCAGAAAAAGGTATAATATTATGATTTGTTTCTCCATCAATATTATAGAAGTGCATTAAAATAAGTATTTGTAAAGGAGATCAAATAAATTGACACTCAACATCCAATTATCTCATGCTGAATTTGATTACCCAGGTTCACCAGGCTCTAGAATTAGGTTACTAATGTATAATTACGTACTGTTTGCAGGGATTAAAAACAAATTAATATCATTTATGAGCTCTATAGTTTACAGCTAGAAAAAAGATTCAGGAGCTGCACAAAAAGCATTAACAAATGTGGTCTAATGGACTGCACAAATGACTGGCTTTTCGCCCAGATTTACTACATAAATCATAGATCTTTGCTTCGTTCCTCTAGCCACATTCCAATTCACTTTGTTATTCCTCCTATAACCCCAAGAGACTTTCTTTTCAAAATGGCTTTTATCTGTCATGCCATGTAAAATGTGCTTTAGAAGTCTAAACAAAATAATGTCAACTACCTCCCTTTGTCACTTTGCTCTATTATCCTCAGAAAAGTCAAATACATTTGTTAAACTAGAGCTGCTGTCCCTGAATTCTTACTGATCTGGAATTTAATGAAATTTTCTCCCTCAAAATGACTTCCTTAATGTACAAACCTCTCTTCAGTTAGCTTCAAAAGATTCAGCCCTACAAAAGGAAGGGGAGTTTTAAGTTACTGAATACTAAGTAAATTTATTTCAGAAATTACTAACTTGTACAAATCTAGAGCACAATAAATAGTAGGCCAATTCTTATCATTGTCTCTCTTAATGCCTCTTGAGATTTCTAGTATTGCACACATCTTTGCCTTGCTGCAATAACATCCAAATTAAAAATCAAACACAATAATTACAATTATGAATTGTCATCTTTGAATTATAAATGAAAGAAAAACAAATCTGAGGGGAAAAAAGTTAAAGATACAAGCAAAAAATAATGGTCATCTCAGTCAGAATGCCTTTTGTGTATCTTGCTTTTACAGAGTTTGGACAATGGTAGCATCTTTGAAATAATCATGGAGAGGCTCTCCATTCATAAATTAAAGGAAAAAGTGTATTGTTTTCAGAATTAGAAGTTAGATTTCCTTGAATATGTCATTAACAGGTCAAGAGTTTTTGTTGTAGGGTAAGCCTACTTAATTTTGTAGGACTTTATACTAACTTCTTATACACTATTTCAATAACTCAATGCATTTCGAAGCAAAGAAAATTCTTAAGAGAAGCTCCTGAAGGTGTTATCTTAAACCAGTTAAGTCAGTGGAAATCAGAAATCTCAAATTCAGATAAATGCAACTATTTTTATCTGTTCACAAGGAAGTGTCACCTTTCTAGAATTGAAGGTTAAACAGTAAAAACAACGTAAGATGAGGAATTGCCACCTTTTCAATAACAGCAGGATTTAAGCATTCCATTTAGAGAACGACAAAATCATTTTCATGACATTTACGTTGTACTATCTTTGCAAAATACTGACATAGTAGCCTTGAAGCCATATGGTGTTATGTAGTTGCTTTGGGAAAAAAAAAAAAAACAGAAAGAAAAAAGAAAAGAAGTGTGTAGAAACAAAATTAAAGGTCTGAGACAGAAAGGCTACAGAAACTGAAAGAAAAATATGTCGCTGTCCACATCAGAACGGGTACAGTTCCATTGCAATCAATGTTTTTCCAATCTTTTCTCATACACATACCCAAGTTAACATCCTCAGTCTCTTGTGTCGGTCTCAACACGAGCTAATCGCCAAGGTTCACCCTTGGCGAGCATCACTGGGTGCGTGTTGCCACAGCCAGACCAAGGGAGCCAGGCACAAAATAACAACGTTAACTCTCCAAAGACCGTGCGCTTGTCAGAGTTTCAGAAACTGCACGACACAGGTGTTTAGGGTTTGACTGAACATACTTGCAAATCATCCTTTCATTGACTCAGTACGTGCACATGTTGGTTGGTGAAGACGCTCTTAATAAATATGCAATAGGCATTTAATTGTTTCTGCTCTTGAGAGCATGGAATCTTAAAGAATGATTCTAGTCTATGTTCTAGATTTTTTTTTTTTTCCTTTTTTTTCCATCTTCTGAAGGACTTTTAATGTCACTATAGCTTAATGAGATTTGAAATTTTATTTCAAGGAAGTCCAAATGTTATTACATCCCATAGAAAGAAAGTCTCTAGTTCCGAGAATCATCTTTATTACTTGCACAGTTCTTAAGGAGAATGTTTTAAAGGTGCATTATCATCAGAGGAGTCTATGTATGTTCCTATCTGTCTCTGGAAAGACTTTTTTCTAGTTTTTAATTATAGTAAGGAATTTGCTTAAGCTGCACTAGAAATCGAAATAACTTCTTAATTTTTAACAGCACTTTATATGCCATTATCCATTTCTGTACAGAAGACATAATATACTGCCTAGTCTTCTTTCCAAATTAAACTGTTAACGGCTGTCAGTCACATAGCTTGTTATTAGTATTTTTAATAAGAGATTCTTCATTAGTTCTTTCTAAAAACTCTGTTCACTAGATATCAGCAAGTGTCAGCTCATTACTCACTGGTCCTGAGGGGCTGAGAAAGGAAAGGAAAGGCCCCTACATATTTTATTAAAATTTTAAATAGATGCAAAGTGTATTTGCGTCTAAGTGAGAATTCTTGAGTTTGATTTTTGTAAATATACCGTCCAAGGGAAAAAAACCCACAACACAATCAAACAACAGAAAGGACCCAAACTGAACTTTGATGTGCTACTTGAGACACTTTATCCCCTCAAATCCAAGATGGGTTTGCTATTTATGAGACCTGAAGTAAACATAAGGTATCAAAGCTCCAAATGGGAGACTAGAACAGTGAGTTATTTGCATGGATGACCATATTAGAAATGGTAAATGTGCAGAACATCTGATGCTATGAATGAGAAGAAAAGCCAAATTAACCTCTGACTCATAGTCTTCCAAGAATCTTGCCTCAAACTCAATAGTCAAACTATTCGTTTGACTACCAAAGTGGTTTTTAGGCAATCAGTAGTTATGGGATAGGGAGTATTAGAATATTAATTGTGCATTTGGGAAAGAAATGTAATATTATTTTAGATCAAAACAATTGCAAATTGTTTAAATCAATAAATATTCACTAGGAGACCAGAAGATCCTAAACCCGACCAGGGAAAATAAGAATTTGAAACTTAAAAATTCTTCACAGAATTTGCAATGGTCATATAATTCATGGATACTTTTCCCTGTGTTTTGTAGAACCATGTTTTTTTGCTAAGAAATCTTTGTCATGTTCTTGTAGCACAACTAATAGCGCTTATTGCTGATATTGATTTCAGATAAGAAGTTGACCAATAAGTCAATATGTAGCTAATCCACATTTTTTACTTTGGTTGTTGCTCTATTTGCTCTTCAAATAAAAAATACTGTCCTTGCAAATCTAGTTATTCATTCATCGACCAGTTCCTCAGCTAGTGACAAACACCACAGCTTCATCCACTTCAGTGCAATTACATTGATCTTTCACATGGCAAGATTAAAATAGTTAGGACACATCTAAGTACCTTACTTTCTTTCCATTTCCATTGTCTAACTTGGTTGATTTCAGTGGCCTAGTTCCTTATTTATTTGGGACCAGTGTGTTCAAATTCAGATCTCAGTAACCTGGTTTGACCCCTGGACTTGTGACCTCTTCAAGACAGACTAATGACTTCACTGTAAGACCATTGCAGGAAATGCTGCTGGTATTTGAGTCTTGTTAGAATTGTATACAGAGCCCAAAGGCTGTCAGCTGGTACTTTCACAAGCATTTAATTCACTTATTAATTTAGGTTTACCTCTATTCGCAAGGGAACACCTTTTGATACCAATGCCAGTATAGACGGAAGACAGAATATATCTTTTTTAGAGGAGTCTTTTATAAAAGAAAAGGAGTAAACATGATGCAAGAAAACACACCTTACCTAGAATTTGGAAAAATAATCTTTTCCTTACCTTATTTACCATTCCATTATCATTTTATTACCATTCCATTCTCCTCACAAAAGCTGAGAAAATCGTTAACACCAGGTGCAGCACAGGAAATACATTTTGAAGTCAAATGAGTTCATCTGACTTGACAGTCATTCTACATGCTGAAGAAGGCCACTGCAAGGCTTGATCCTCAAACTGCAGTATGCTGTCATATTAGAATCCCTAGGAAATAAAGGACTCCTGTGAGCTGCAGATTTTACTGGTCTACAAAAATCATTGGGAAAACTTAAACCCAAGTACGATATTCCATGATTTATAGACATTTGTGCATGACTCCCACCCTCTCACATCTATTCAAAGAGAATAGACTAGGTAAAACCAAATATGGAGACAATCGGCAATATTAAGTACTGTAAAACTCTGCACGTATCTGTAAGTAAAAAGTTTGTTATCTGAGTATATTTAGTTTCCAGATCATCAATTTGGTCTTAAATTGCAATGAATAGTCACCATAATTGTTCATTTTTCTTTCTCTTTATTCACTTTGGGTTGTTGAGAACCCCAGATATTCTAGTTACTTACTGTCTACGACATGCATACACAAACAAAATTATATAATGGAATGAAAAAATGCAGTTCTCTGCAGTGTGGTTATTCATCTAAAGTATCTAATTTTAAGGGACAATTTTCTTTTATCTTTAACTCATTTTATCTACAGAAATGCATTTGAGTCATAAATGTTTTGTAATAATCCCCTATTGTAAATTGCTGTTCCCTCTGAAGAAGGGACTATATTTTTCTGCTTCATCTGACCTGTGTTTTTAGGAAAATAACTTCTGCAGAGTGAAAAGGTGTCTACTTTACATAGGAAAGAGATGAAGAAGGGTATTTTAAGATGACTGACTCCAGTCTGAATGCTACCTAAGACAATCCAACTGGAGACCAAGTAAGAATAGAAGGGTATTTTAAGATGACTGACTCCAGCCTGAATGCTACCTAAGACGATCCAACTGGAGACCAAGTAAGAAAGATGCCTTTCTACACTAAGCACCTATGGGTTTGAAGATAACAATAAACCTCAGAACTGGTTGAAACTTCATGATAAGTCTTTCGAGAGATCTAATTATCCATTTCTCTGAAATATCCATTATTGGGAGAATGGCAGTACTAGGGATATGTGCTCTGAAGCAAGAAAAATCTGTTACTTGTAACTTGTCACTTATAAAAGAAACCCTAAAGAGAACCACAGTGGACCAGTGTGGGCTTTATAAATTCCAAATCACTGTTTGCATTCTGATTAGCTTTAATTTTCAGACAGCCATCATGACTCTTAAAGTTAAAATTAATGATTAGGTATATAACAATGTGTGGTGAATGGGGGAAATTGCTAAGGATTGGAAAAAAAAGATGTTTCAACTCCAAACCCCCGGAGCGTTTCATATTTTGAAATGATACTATTATAGTGAGGAATATCTTTAATACTCTGAGCAGGGCTTGATTTTAGGTATGGATTTTCAAATTAACTTTTCTATATGTTCCAGCGGATATTTCATCATATATACAAAGCTGGCCAGCTCCAAAGGAGGAATAGAGAAAGATTTCAGTGTGATCCAGGGTTAAACTGGCTTATATGGATTGAAGTCTGCTTCTGCCTCCAATTTGACCAGTTTTCTAAAAGAGAAAGGTAGGTTTAATAGGCCTTGGCCTAAGAGAGACTTATTCGGATGTGTCCTCTTTGGAAACCTTATTATAATGGGATGAAATCCTCTAAAAAATTCTGAAACTCAAAGTTTCATTCCATGTGAAAATTTCAAGTGACTGTATAAAAGGTGAGTTTAATATTTGTCTAAATACTTACCTTTTTATTGTCTGTACCCTCATGAGTCAATGTTCTTTCTGAGAACACAGAAAATGCGAACTACTTACGTTTCAGAAGTCTCTTTCTCTATTTCTAGAGACTTGTTCATGACCCAAATCTAATTTGTTTTGGTTTTCTGTTTGCTGTTTTCTTTTCAACGGAGCCTCTGCCCTTCTACATTCAATCTATTCTGGAATCTAAA
>NW_009605372.1:12601-15638 GCF_000690535.1 Cariama cristata | reverse complement strand
TTATGGGTTCTTAAAAGAATCTATTAGAATACAGTGGAAGAAAGCAGACAGTATTGCTTAGTGGAGGTGGAATAAAATTAGTAAGTGCAAACATTCCTTACTCAGCATTAAAAAAAATCACAAATATGTATGTATATTTACCTACGTCCATGCCACTAAAAATGCTCAAATTATGTTAGCTTAAAGAAATACATCAGAATTTTTAGAGTTGGGGAAAAAAAAAAATAAAAAACCACACAAGGACAACCTCTTCTTCTTTTCTTAAACAATACTAACACAAGGTTGACAGTCACAATGTGCAATTTAGAAGGGAAGAACACAGCAGATTTATAACCCATTCAAGTCTGGCTGTTCAGACAAACCCTGAAGTAAAATTAGTATTTATTAAAACAAATGGACTATAAATACATTAACAAATGCTATCCTTAAGAAGAAATATCTGCAATTAATGTAATAGAACACACGGTGTTCAATAATTTACAGCTGGCAAAGATATTTGATATCTGCAACATATGGCAGCAATTTCTTTACAACATTTGAACAGAAGTTTTTCACTGGGATCCCTGCGTGGAAGGACTCCAGCATTATCATTTACATTCTACACCATTCAGGGAAGTTGCCACCCATACTTCCACAGCTGAAAAACTTCAGAACAACAAAAGAAATGAACAGTTAACGTCAATGTTTTGCCATTGTTAGCTCCTTTTTGTCAAGACAAACAATGGGTTGGAAAAGCGTGGTGGGCAGATAAGTAGCATGTTAAAAACCTGCTCTGCAATTATCAATATTGCAAAACATTTTGGGTTTTTTAAAGACTGTTTTTGATATAAAATTTTCATTTGTTTTTGGTTTATGTTTGCTTTGCAGAAAAAGAACACAGTATTGCATATAAATAAACCTTGGGTTGCCTATCTTACACAGCTCACTTAAAGAGCTCATGCTCTACATGCAACAAAACACAAAAATCAAAACCAGCCATCCAAGAACTCAAACCATTCTCCTCCTGCTCTCCTCTCACAAAAAAACAGAGTTGAAGAAAATACTATCGTTGCATAATACAATTTGCCTACAGTATTTTATTGACTATGTAAAGGAACTCATAAGTTTGGTGAAATGTGTTGCTTTGTGGATGCCTCTTGCTCTAACTGGATGACACACACCAAAACTTTCAAGTGTTCAGCTCCCATTTTCACTCGGAAACAACTGGCCAAATATTTAAAGCACTCAGCACACTGTGCACACACCAAAGCAGAACTCTTGAAATTCACTGACAAGAACTATTCCCAGATAAATGCGAGTCCTTAGCTTCCCTAGGAACTTGCCAATCAAGAAGATAAGCCCACCATCACCAAGGCAAGGACTTCTTACTGTAGCCAGACTCAAAAATGTATTTAGTGGTGAGGAAGCTGAGAACGTCCAGATCTGTCATATATGCACCTAGCAAAATTAGAGAGTAATATGCCCTTCTTTTTTGAGAGGAAGGCCAGGAAATATCATCAGACAGCTGGCAGTTTAAGGTCAGCTGGGACACTGCATATAACCAAACATCATCCTTCAATCCAGCAGTGAATGGAAGAATTTACTTCCAGGGCAGAGGGGCAAGTTTTCCAGAAATGCCCAACTGTCTCGGCCCTACCATTCTCTGAATCAATAGCTGACACTGTAACCACTTGGTGAAAGCATTCCTGAAACTGCCAGGCTTACTTCGAAATACAGTTTCTCTACGATAGATGGGTTCACTAGAATGTGTATTTCCTATGAGCAAATGCTACTATTCAGAAGCAAGGTGGTGGGGGGCAGAGAACGGCAGGTTTTCAGAACTGGCACTATTACTTGTGTATTTTTTCATCTAACCATTCTTAAGAGATCTAATCTTGCTCAAGCAATGCCACAGAGTCCGCTCCATCATCTAGACAAACTTAATAGTTATGTTCTACAATAACCTCACCAGTGATGCAAAAAAGAAAATTATTGAAGGCAGTCAGACTTATTCGCTCGCTCACAAATGCTGCAGCAGGTGGTCTGTTCTTCCACAATTTTCCTGTTGCTTGGTTTGCTCCAAGTCACCAACCGTTTGGAACACCAGCCTGTACATATTCTGACAAGACTAAAAAGAGAGCATCAACAAAATAGTGCTCCTGAAGCACAGTTAGAAATAACTAGTGTCTTCAATGAAAAGAGAGCATCAACAAAATAGTGCTCCAGAAGCACAGTTAGAAAATAACTAGTGTCTTCATCGAATGTTTTTCAGGGGGACAATTTCTACCAGCGATCTATCATACCTCATTCATTTGCAGAGCTGTTCTGGCAGGAACAGAGTGTTGAAGGCGAGGGTGGAACTGTATTATCATAGGATCCAAGGACACAAACAATTCAATGTAAACGATGCAGCATTTAAGGTTATGACATTCTTCTGTTTCCCTAACTGCATTTAGTTACCTCTCCATGCTTACCTGCCACAGACAAGAAACGTTCAGCGGTCTAGAAGAGCTCCCTGCCTTCCAAGCTTTGCTTCTGAAGAAGCCTTCATTCCAAGATCCCAGAATAGATGCATTTTGAACTCACAGTACATTCACCAATGGCAAACAAAAGTGATGTATTTTAATATACAGCCATGGAGTAGTTCACCAGAATTAAAAGCAACTTCTCCACTGAGAAGCTTCCTGAAATAATGGAAGCTTTCTCACATAATTTTCCAGCGACCCTCCACTGCAAACTCTATATTCCTTAGCACATAAATATGGTTTCTAAAACTTGCTTTACATCAGCTTTCATCAAAATCAATACATGCTGGGGGGGGGACACGACGACACGACACAGTATTTCCAAAATACCTGAAATAAGGAGTTCCAAAAATCTTTCATTTTGAAGTTCAAAAACTCCTCAAAGGAAAGGCAGCTTCACACACATGTGCATATCTATTTTTACTCTAAGGAAATGAAGCACAAGGAATTGAGCTATATATTGTCTCAAGGCCTTTAACCTGCTGGTTAAGTAAACCTCAACGATTACGAAGTTCTACAAATTCAATGTAAAT
>NW_009605372.1:0-12570 GCF_000690535.1 Cariama cristata | reverse complement strand
GAAAGGGGCCCCCCCAAAACTACCCATCCTAAACACGATTTAGGTGTCAACCAGCAGCCCAGCCTCTGTCCATCCACGGCCAACTAGCACACACACCGACTAGCCAAGCTGCTTGCCCACTGCACACAACGGGCTGTGGTTATCGCAACTGCCCTGCCAGCAGTCAGGGGAAGGAGCAGATGATATGGAAAAAGAAACAAGACATTCAGGAGAGCAGGGGAAGTACCAGAGCTACTGCAATGAGGAGAGTACAGACAAATTTGTGGAAACTAGGCTTCAGTACGTCAGCTGCTTCCTCTCAACGGACAATGAGAAAGCTCTACTTACGTGGTACATCCTCTTAGAGCGGTGTATACAGCTGCTATACTTAAAAAAAAAAGAGTAACTTTTTAAAAAATTCCTTTTGCTTCAGGAAGATTTGAAGGCACATCTGGTGAAAAAGAAAAAGATGGCACTGAACAATTTGATAAATGCCTGCACTATAAGGACAGAAGGTTTTTTAATGCTCAATTTAATAGTCATATTTCTAAAAACCATGACATGAAGGAAAAAGTTCCTACAAAACACATGACTACATGGCTACAACAGAAGTAGTCACGCAGTTTGTGATGCTCCAACAATTTCAAAGAACACTAATTCTAGCAAGAAATCTGTGCTATGGAGTTGACATTATTATGTTTAATTTATATAAAAGTTATTTCAAATTAGTCATATTAGAAGTCCTTGTAAGAGGGAGTGCTAAAACTGAATTTATTTCTATTTTAAATCTCCATCTTTCACACGCGCTCAACACAAACACACCCACATATCTAGTGGTACAATCCATGCACAACTTCACTTGATACACGTTTATGTGTAAGCTTTCTTTTCACATGTCCTGGGGAACTAGGTCATACCTACCAAACACTGTTAAAACCCAACACTGGTGCAAAATTGTTCCTTCAGAGTGTTCTGTACTATTCCAGCCATAGTGTATTTAGATACTAGTTCATCATCACAAAGGCACTGCGGTTTAACGACTGTTAGCCCTTTCTCCTTTTCATGCACAGAAGTGAGGTAGAGAGACACGAAGACCACTCCTACTAAGGCTGGACACAAACATTAGGTATAAAACCAACCCAAGCCACAAGAACTTAGCACTCTGCATGCTAAAGCTCAGCACCAAGGACGATTTCAATCGGCATCCTTAGCATCCAGGTGCTACACAAATCTAGCCACAAGTGTCTAACGCTGTACAGCACGTTCTGGGACCAGATGGAAGCATCTTGCTTTAATACGTACTTTAGTGGCAAAAGCAATACAGAACTCAATTCTTTAAAATTGCATTCAACTTTTTTCAAGTCAGAAATCATTTCCTTTTATAATTCAAATCTGCATTTAGACACACTATTCAGTATTTGCAAAATAGGAGTAGCAACAGAAATGCCGCAAGCAATCACTTTTCTAAGACAGAGTTCTGCTCCAGCCTGAGAGAAGACTCAGTCTCATTCACAGATAGGGATGTCATAATTTTGTCAGGAGGAAATTGTAACATGTTCACCTGATTCCTTCTTCTAGAATTTCCTAACTCGATCTGTAAAAGTGTTACACGAATACTTTTCCTTTTTCTGATGCTAATATGTACAAAGCTGTCTGCATACAGAGCCAAACTTACCCAGCTTCAGCCAGTCTGGGTGTTTCAAATATTCAGGTCTGCCATTTCAACTGATGGCATAACTGTTATGAAATAGTTACTGTGCAGGAAGAAAAATATGAAGGCTCAGATTTAATTCTTAGTTTACCAGAAAAGCACGTTCAACCCTTCTGTCACATTCCTCTCCCACTGTCTTTAGCCCACTCAATCTTCCACCAGCCCCTCATCCTCACAGAGGTGAGGGCAAACAGCGTGCTCCGTTCAGACACAACCTCATTTGGTCATCGCAGCTTAACCTGACTATGAACGCTGAGATCAACAGTTTCAGAAGTGCACAGCAGGATAAAACCTTGTTTTCCATTCTCTCCCTTCATTCCACAAAGAATAAAACAGGAGGAAAAGTGTCTGATATTATAGGAAATTCAAAACAGGATTATTAAAATATTAAGTATTTAAAAAGAAAAACACAACTCAAAGGTAGGAAATATAACATGTTTTGTTCTTCATATATGTATATATCATATGATTTATCCTATCGTATCTATCTGAACACACTTTGAACATTCAGTCCTACAAGTTGATACACGCTTGATGGTTATAAAGCCATCAGATTAGCGACAGCAGTGAAAGACAAAGCGAGGAATTTACAAGCGTGTACTGCAACATAAGGTTACCCATGCAGTATCGGTTTTATTCCTTCAGGCACGCTTCTTTAATTATATGATTACATACTTTATTCTTGGAGAATGCATTCAGTTTGCCACTTGAATGTCAGGTAGCGGAAAAAATACAGGTAATTATCATTTTAATCATCACTGTTCAAGTGATTAACTTTTACTTAATGAAAGTATTCCTGCAAATCTCTCCCAGACTCCTATTTCATTCACTACACGTGGTCTGCTGTGCCCAGTAAGGGTTCAAAGAACCTCTCAGTTACACAGGCATCCTTTTGGACCAGCTCCCCATTTCTAACAAGGTACCTAATTTCAGCCAAAACTAAGCCATCTCCTTACAGAAACCTTCAGGTGACTTGTCTTTATCCCAACTTTATTCACATATCAAAAATCATGCTCTAAAATAAATCACCGCTAATGCAACAGAATGCAGTTGAGAGATTAATTAAGAGCACGGATCCATCTGTATTAGGGCAAAGCACCATCAGATAACAGGGCTCTGAATTTTCTTTGAGATCCCATACGCTGATAGGAACTCCACTCGCTCCTGCCAATAATTTTGCTCAAGCCCCAGGGTGGCGAAAGAAGCGTGAAGCGGAAGGGTACCTAGGCATGTTTTCTCCTGATTTAATTTTTATGGTCTACCCCGGGCTGTTCCATGTATTTCTCCAAAGTCAAATTAAGTAATCTGTAACAACCGCTACTCCTGATCTTACTTTTATTTTGGTACAGCTACCATTTTGCTTTTCAGAAAAGAACCAGAAATGTAGCCATCCAAATAAGGCGAGCAACTTGTGCTCATTTTCAACAACCTCCAGAATTATCACATAGATGATTTATTATGGGAACCATAACCAACAAAAAGCCTTCAGGGCAAATTAAACTAAGTAAATTAATACTTAATAACCAACACTCTCCCATTACAATAGGACAACAACAACTCTAAGTTCAAAGCAATTCATTATATCAACTTGATAATATCTTGTGTAGGGACAGAAAAGTACATTGGTGGGTTCTGCTGGCCCCTAAATAGCATTTCACAATGAAATTAAACTATATATTAGCATGGTTTGACAGATTCATTATTTCAATACCAACCCTGGAACGCTGACACTTAATCTAGCATATACGAACATGTTCCACAGAAAATATTAATTCATAAAACTTGACTAAACATGCTTTCAAAGAAGCAGTATGAAGAAAGACATGTGTAGTTAGCACTTTTATCTCTCTAAAATCATGAAGTTAATTGGAAAAGATTTCATCCTTTTGGGCAACAGACAACTCTTCTCTACTTTTGACCTGTTTATTTCTCAAGTACCAGGCAAGCAGGCATTCATCTCTTCTCTCGAGAGACTATGCCACAGCGTATCCCTCCAAGGGCAGGTCCTGTTCTCATCTGCAGGGGTGTGCAAGTCCACGGGCAGCTGTAAGGCAGCGATGGATCACCCTGTAGCAGAAGGCTTCCTCAACAGGACCCATTCCATCGCTGTCTTTGGGACTGGACTCATCAGGGCAGCACAGTATGAAGACACAGGCAACACCACATCATCATGCTAATTGCAGCTGTAATACATAGTTTTATCACAAGGAAGAATGTGCTTACCTTCAGAAACCTCTTTGCTGTTCTGTATTAGCTTTATTAAAATAATAAAAGGAAGTTTATGCAACTACTACTAGTTACAGAGCCACCGATTCCAAAACTAAGAACAAAATCCAACAAACCCACAGACTCCAAACCTCTGCTTTCGATTTTCCACAAATAAGGCAGAAGCAGCATACCAAGTCTCCCTCTTTATGTACAAATTCTAAACATTCTCTTTTGGACAAGAGGCACAATGCCAAAAAACTGTGACAAACTCAGTGGTGTTATTTTCAATGGGAAAATAACAGTCACCAAACCATTCACAACAGAGGTGTGAACTAGCTTTTCGGGATATATAGATAGACAAGGATCTGCTCATCTGAGTCTGTACTTCTCATCATCCACTGAACTGCAGACAAGTACGGGCATTTGTGCACACAGCTTAATCTTCCTTAGAAAAAAGTTCCACAATATAGAAACAAAAGCTTCAATAACGGACTATACATTTCATTCTAAGTCTTGACTTTCACAAATTACTTTCTTTTTTCTCATCTGAGAAATTTTAACATACCTTATGGCTACTGATATTATAATATGCATAAAATTCTCATCTCCGGTTTGGCTTATGACACTGTATGCCTTGTACCATTATACATTTTTTTCATAAATTTAGATTTGTATTCCAGTAAACATTACAGTGGGTATTTTAAGTACCAACATAAATATTAAATCACTTCTTAATCTTCCTAAGCTCTTGGCCTGTGTGATATCTTCTTGTAATGAATTCCACAGGTTAATTATACACTGCACAAAGACATATTTGCAAGTGTCAAATTTATATGTTTTGCTTGAAATTCATTTCATTGCAACTTTTATTAGATATCTCCTTTCTCTTTGGACCCAATTAAAACATATCTGTTTCTTGAGGATTTCTCTATTATTTTCATATTCAGTTAGCCTCAATGTTCTGTGCAGAAAATAAATCACAACTTTTAGATGTGTTGACAGACTTCTTAGAGAACTGCTTTATGATTTTGTTTAATAACGAAAAGTAAAATTCAATGTGGGAAATAAAAAGGGAAAAAATAAAACTGTTCTTTAAAACAAATTAAACAAAATGACCTCCATTTATTATCAAGTAACTGCAGTAAGTGGATAAAAGTTTTGAATTGTAGTGTTCAAAAATTCTTAGGCTTTGCCTCATGACAGCTAGAAGTATGAAACAGTCTCTCAAAGATCCGTTTCTGAAAACTGTTCTAAACGTAACATTTTTCTTTGAACTCAAAACACTTCACTGACCAGAAGTTAGAAGTATTTCAAGCTGTACACAGTAAACTACTCCGTCCCTGTAAAAGCAAAAGGCATCACTCTCAGCCTTTGTTGGCTAAACAAATTCTCTCTTTCCTTTCTGGACCCTGGGTAGGTTGATCTCACGACTGCAGAGCCACGAGGCCACCCTGCGCTGGCTGCGGGGCTCAGGGCAGGGGTTCTGGCGCTTTCCCATCCCCACAGCAACAACAGACCACCTGCACATCAGCCCCGTACTAAAAACCCAAATTTAAAACTGACAAGGCAGCAAGCTCTCATCACAGACCACTTCCATCCACGCTGGGAAAGAGGAGGAGAGCGAAACAGGCGTTACCACCACCAGCTCTCAGGTAGCCATTTGACTAGCTCCAGCCTGCAAATATTTCAACACTAAAAAAACCTCATTTGAGCTTAGGATCATTTTTCTTCTTTGTGACTAATCTTCTAGTACAACATGATCCAGTGTAACTGTTAGCTGGCCCCACCACCAATTAAATCATTCACTTGAAATTCGTTTTTTAAAAATAAAGTAGTTTATAACAATTTTCAAAGAGCTGTAAGATTACCTAGTCTTTACCCAAGCCTCACACTGAAACAGTAAATGATACTCAATGATACTGTAAATATCAGTGGTGTTTAAAAGAGGTGTCTGCACTGGTGTATACTATTGCTATCAAAGCATC
Organism: Cariama cristata; assembly: GCF_000690535.1. Lineage (NCBI taxonomy): Eukaryota > Metazoa > Chordata > Aves > Cariamiformes > Cariamidae > Cariama > Cariama cristata. The sequence goes on along the minus strand of NW_009605372.1, from coordinate 6,687 downwards.
TGACAAAGGAGTACATAGTTCTGATTAAATGCTGTCTTCAGCTATGGAAGTGAAAAATCAATTGGACATTTGTGTAACTAGAGCAGCACTGTTTCAGAATCACAAATAGTTGATGTTATGATTTTCTTGTTCTTCACACTAACTGCACTTAAAATACCAAACTACATTCACAGTATCTTTCTGTCTCATGATAAATAAAATTCAGAGTCTCTCTCAATGACGGCTGACAGGCTGCACCCCGAACCTTTTAAAAAGCTGTAATCACAACATGGTCTAACTTTTATCCCACAGACACAATGAAACTTTCCATACTAAAGAGAAAGCTGTACTGTGAAGACAGATTTACTACTTCTGAGGTAAGCTCATGACTGTGCAAACAAAACCCAGTAAGACCTGAACTTCACCAAAAACATCAGCATTTTCTTTCCTATAGCATAACTCACCCTCATCTTACCTGTATATTCACGGAATAACAATGCGTTGAAATCACGTCAAAAAAAAAATCACGAACTTTTCCCCTCTCTTCTGTGTGGGCAAAAGAGGGTGTGACATCCAAAATCCAGCAGTAATGATCCCAGTCACACCACCTAGCACAGACCGTGAATGCTGCCTGTTACTGGGCCATAACCACATGCCTGACGGGACAGCAGCAAGCGCGTTAGGAAAACATCTCTTCCAGCAGGAAGGTGCCCAAGGCAGCTCATGCCAAGCTGACGGGCACAAGGGAAATGTCTCACGACAAGCCATTTCTGAATGGGTTTTCTGCTGCAGACTGCTATCTGAAGCCCCACGGACTTCACTCTGCATTCACTTCGACTTGAGGAGGCTTCTGGTTCCGTTTGGGGGCAGAGGAAATGGCCAAGTAAATTAAATTCTTCCAAGTTAACACAGACTCAAAATAAAAACATCAGATGATGGCATTTTGTTTCATATCTAATCGAGTGATTACTTCAAAAGGTTTTAATGTGGTTTTCTGTGCCAAGAGATATTTCGTAACAGAGTCTGAGCACTATTGAGAGCACCTAAATACTGGGCTTACATCAAAAAATTAACTCCAGCCTATTTACCAACACCAGTGTCCACGTTCATAGTGCAGGACGCTACACAGCCCTAGAAGTTGGTACCTACAGGGTGGTATATCTAATTATCTTGATTTTAATTGCCATCAGACTTTTACTCTGATTACTTATCCCAAACTTACCCAAACCCATGATTTTTCAGTTACACTTTAAATTAAGCGATTCAGATAAGGAATTAACTGCAATATAATTAGATAATTATAGTCAGTTAAATACTAATTGAAGGCCTTACTTGAAACTAAGTGCTACTGATTTTTCTAATGAAAAGGCAAGCAAGAGAAAGAAAAATATCAAGGTTGTTTTTTTTTTTTTTAAGCAGCTACTTTGTACATTGCTCTGTGATCTTCTTGCTAAAAAGAAAATTTTACGGTATTTTCTCACAGAAGATGTCTACTCAAAGAACACTCTGAATTTAAAATAAAGAGTGTCTTAAAGTTATAAAAATAACCTCTAAGGAAAGTACTTGCCCTGAAGAACTTCATGGAAATTAAACAGCATTCTGATTATGAACTGCAAGAAGAAAAAAGCGCAGTAAAAATTTTCCAATAAACAACTATACAGTACAATATTTTCTCAGTGGAGCCTATTCTCTTAACTTACTTAACCAAACAGACGTAAAGAAGCAAACATAGTGTTTGAATGGTACTGCCCAGGATACCAACACAAGGACTGAAAATGAATGATTTCACTTACCTCAGTTTTGCATTTGTACAAACTCGCTCTTTATTGAAGACTTACGCACTGGCGTATGAGAAACCTGAATCTGAGTCTAGACTGTTTAGTAATTTAAAATTGTAGCATTATGCCTTTCCTTGAAGTTTCAATTATTTGTATGGCCATAAACCACCTCAAACCAGAGAGACACAAATCTGTCTTCTGACAACTATTCCCTTAATTATCACATATTATAAAGCATCCTCAATTTTCTCAATAGCACTGTAAGCGAACAGCAAGCTTCTCACGTCTTTAAAGTGAGAGCAGGAGGAAAAGGGACAGTATTGCCGCTTACAATATCTATGCCTTCCTTTCACAGTACAGGAAAAAGAGAGACAGATCTGAAAGAAAGGCAAAATACGTCATCATATTAAACAGTTAAGATTATTTCCTTTGGAATCACTCATCAGGTTACTCGAATGATCTTATGCACCAAGTGTACCTCTGACAGCATTTGTCTTTTTCATCAATCAGAAAGAATATAAACTGACTGTGTCTGTCATTCTCTGTGGCTTTGTAAGTCAACATAACCATACAGAATTATGAATAATAAAGTAAAAGAACTATATTTTAATAGTACTTTTCCTGAATAGATATCAATATATTTTTTGAATATCTATAAAGATATCATTACCATTTTGATAGACACAAAAAACAAGACAACAAGATGTGAAACAACTTAAATGTTATCCAACAGACCAAGAATATACTCATACAGATCTGAAGTATTCTAAGAATTAAACTAGCACACTATTCACTAATTTACTTCATCATATTTGTGAGAAAGGAAGCTCTGGATTTATTGTGGCCCAGAATCCAACAATATTTTTACACTTATAAGTCCCTGTTGTTTCTCTTAAGGCTATTTTTGAATTGAAAGCTCTTATTCACATTCAGTTTACAGAATACAGACCTGCATCACAGCAGAATCTCATCTGGTTCAAAGTAATAAAGCACGCTGCACCTCTACAGAGTTAATTGCCTGCTACATCTGGTATTTCTGATCTAATATAAAGGCAAAACCAATTCCAAGACCAGTGTGCCTAATAACCAGTCTTTCCCTTTTCAACAGTCTCTTTCAGTCAGCTTTGATTTTGAGCACATTATCAGACACAAGACTTATTCCAGCAGAAGGCACCTAGATTTGCTTTTTGGATTTCATAAATGGGGAGCTTTTCTTTTGAAGTTCTTTCTGACCTGATATAAATCCGTAAGGTTTCAACAGAATAGGATGCATACGTACACAAAATGGAGCAAGAAGCTGGATAAGCAGGCACCAGTGCCTTGCTGGAAGCACGCAGCTGCAAACCCATCCACACCAGCAACAAGCAGTGGGATGTCAGGGTTTCCAAAAATCACAGCTTAATCAAAGAGAAAAAGGACAGGAAGCCTATGCTACACCGACATCAAGGGCTTTCTGCTATCAAAGCAACCCTGAGTTTTCCCACGCCAAAGATGAGGACGATCAAACTTCCTGGAGCAAACAGAGAGCTTTGCAGGAAGCAGTGCTGGGATGAGTCCGGGGCAATATTAAGTACAGGTCTGGAGTCAGAAAAAAAAAATCCAACTACACTGGACTATGCAGGGGGTGAGAAGCTGCACACGAGCATGGTAGAGAACTTCAGGCTGTAAGTTTTTGTCAAAGATACCTCTACACCCCTTTCCAGATACCTTCCGTTACCAGATCGCAATGAAATTCTAAAGCCTTATTCTATTTCCCCACTCATAAAAGATGTATATATACCATTTGTCTCAAAAAAGTATAATTCTTGTTCCATGTCAGCGATCTTCAAGTATTAAAAAAAAGATTCTGACTGTAAGGAAGTGAATCTTCTTCCAGATACGTCCAATATCAAATTACTAAAATTTCTATTAGTGTATTTTTCTAGCATCTTCCCATCCTAGAAAGACAAGACACAAGAAGCGTAATGGAGCAAACATAATGCAAAAGTCTTCACAGCACTCTGCTTTCCAAGAAGCAGTATTTAAACGCTTTTAAAAACAAAGAATAATGAAATTGTCTTTCGCTGTCTTCCTTCCCCCAAAGCTCTCCAGAAATAACCCAAAACAGAGACAACTGAAATTGTATAAACCCAAATGGAGAGAGGAGGGGAAAAAAACCAAAACCACCACAAAACACATATTAGAAGTCTTCCTATTCTTATAGTCCCAGAATCACAGTTGTTGGGTGTCGCCTGGACACATCTCCCAAGCTGACTGAAAAACCATCAGGAAATCCTGGGGTGAGTCTGGTTTTGCTCTGCCCTTGTTCCATCAAGCCTTTGACAGCCTCTAAGAAATAAAGCTCAGGTTTTAGGATCTGGTTCTGCTTGGCACCTAACTTTAAAACCTGAAGTCACCTGGACCACAGTCACCTCGGGAAACAGAAAAATTCTGCTTCCTCCTTCTCTTGTCCCTGCAACTGGGGTTATATCAAGCCGCTGTGTTATATCAAAACGCTTTGTCCTTTGTTTTGTCAAACGCTTTTGAGAACTTACATGAATGCCTGCTTTCAAAACGGTGGAAGGCCCAGAACCAAAGCAGCAGACAGTATCCCAGGGAGTTTAAAACAGTGCCAAGTGCTGCCAGCAACACACAAAATTGCTTTTAAAAACTCAGCTAATTACGTATTAGAATAATAGACCTTTTGTATTCATATAACTCAGTATCATTTTCATTTTAAATATTTATTAAGCATCCTTTGTGTTGATTTGCATTCAAAGATTTCAAAGAAAATGACAACGGTAATGTTTTCTCCAAGTGATCCTCACCCGTTATGACTTACCGTAGCCTCTCTTTTACACATATGCGTACAATAAGGCCAATTTCTGGACAGGTAATAAAAGAAATGGTAAGGGACTTACTCTCATTCTCTTGTGGTATTCCTTCTCCCCAGACTATAACACAAAGACTTCAGAAAAATGCAGCACACTGCTCATTTTTATGTGGTGACTACTATCATCGTCATTTTAATGCAATCACATTATTTACCATCTGTTCTTTGTTTAACCAAAATAGATTTTCTACCCGGTTCATTTGGACACTTGAGACAAATAAGCTATTTATTCCCGTCAGTTTAATGTTTCAGCTAGTCGAATTTTAAAAAGAAAATCTTTTCCACAAGAAAATGTGTTCTCAGATATTCTCTAACGTAATATATTTCTGAATAATGGTACCTTGTTTTATTGCCACCTTTTAAAAAAGAAATTACTTACGTTCTTTGCTCTTTTTCAAGGTCTTAGATCATAATACAAGAGCTTTAAAGATGCTGAGCGCTGCATTTCAAAATTAATTCTAACAAACAACTTTTCCGTGTTGACAAGTTTCTTGGATATGCTTATTTGAGAAGAGAAACTGTCCTTACAACTAAGTATTAATCACATTAAAGGAGAATCAGGGCCTACAATACACTACCAAAGAAGCCGTGACAGAAAGGTTTTGCGCAGTATATTTGATACGTAGATGAGAAGAGAGAAGCATTATAAGCAAGGGGAACTCGATTTGACATTTTCTGATTAAAAAAATTATTTAAAAAACCCAACGAACGATTACACAATTGAGGCAGCAGCATGCTACACAGCAGGAAGCGAGAGAGAAGGAACTCAACCCTGAGGCTCGACAGGAGCACAGCCATGAGAGTGCGCGAACTACGAGGCGACCGACAATTATGTCTGGTTTCTTACTAAAAACCTCAGGACAACCTTCTTTTAAAGTTGCAGCTAGAAGGGGGACTATTCTATTCCAAATAATAAATACAAATGAAAATAGCAGAAATGGAAAAGACGGACCACAACGGAAAATATTTTTGCTGAAATTATCTTAAGATATTTCTCTGGACATTAGATAATTGGTAACTTACGTTAAAAGGGTAATATTATTTTCCATCACCACTTTATTATTTAACAGAACTGATTCATACATACATTTATTAAAATTGTATGTCATACATCAGCATACAGAGATGCTGATTAACATAATATATGGAATCCAAGTCTTGGACTTAACGTCCCCTTTGCACATTTAGGTTTTGTCACAGCCAAACAGGTATGCTACAATTTGAGTACTTCTGAAGCTCTGGTTGCTGCAATCCCTATACTTGTAACATTCAACCATTTCACTTGTCTAAAGGAACAATAACACACTACAATTCATACATACAAAAAGGTTCAGTATCACTCATGTTAACTACTACATATTAAAATGAGAATTTAAATGCAAGCTCGCGTCATTTTTAAACCTGCACGGATCAAGAAATATTGAGAATACATTGACAGTATATCAAGTTTGTTCAGGCAAAACCTAGTGTTGAGTAAACAAGACACCAAGAGATAAGCTTATATACATTTCTTTATGAGGATGAGAGAGTCCCAGTTTCTCTGAAGTGACTCAAGTGCTTGCATATCCCACAGTTTGCACCCAATAGTTTTGTAACACTAGATAAGTTTCAGAGCTTTCTTTGTCTTCTAAACCAGAGACACACTGAACAGTAGAGGACAGATTCTGGGAGTCAATGTTCGAGAAAGCCTGCAGAGATATGCTACTTGGCCTTACACAAGTGATTCTACTTCCCTGGACCATTTTATTAGATTTGGAAAAAACACAAACACGATATAAAATTTCTTGATTTATCACTCTTACCGAATTATTAGGAGCAATATCACTCAAGACTTGTTTTTAAGCTTCAGGTCTGTGGGTTCTGACCTATGGTTTTTGTTTGTTTTGCTTGCTTGAGCTAGTGTTGTAACTCTGTTGGGTAGACATCCACTTTCCTTCAAAGTCATTTAAGTTGTATTGTTAGAACCATTAAGATGGATATTTAGCAATTACAGTATGAAACAGGTTTATACTAATAGAGCTTCATTATAGCAGACTGATGGTAGATAGACCAAATTCC
>NW_009605371.1:30619-31034 GCF_000690535.1 Cariama cristata | reverse complement strand
TCTGCCTTTTCCTCATCCTTGCTGACAACGTTCCCCTCTTCATCCAGTAAAGGGGGGAGATTCTCTTTGGTCCTCCTTTTGTTGTTAATATATTTGTAAAAACATTTTTTGTTGTCTCTTATGACTGTGACCAGAGTGAGTTCAAGCTGGGCTTTTGCCTTTCTCATTTTCTTTCTGCATGCCCTAACAACACCTTTGTACTCTTCATGGGTTGCCTGTCCTTTCTTCCAAAGCTGGTAAACTCTCTTCTTGTTCCTGAGTTCCAGACAAAGCTCTCTGTTCAACCAGGCCGGTCTTCTTCCCCATCGGTTCATCTTATGGCACATCGGGACAGCGTGCTCCTGTGCCTTTAAGATTACCTCCTTGAAGAGTGTCCAGCCTTCCTGGACCTCTTTCCCCTTCAAAACTGTTTCCC
>NW_009605371.1:28628-30322 GCF_000690535.1 Cariama cristata | reverse complement strand
TGAATTTCCAGCAGAGATCTGGTAAATTGAAGTCCCCCATGAGAACACGGGCCAGCGATTGCGAGACTTCTGCCAGTCACCTGTAGAACGCTTCATCCACATCTTCATCCTGGTTGGGTGAACATACTATTACTTTTAAAATTTTATTCTTTCCTTACTGCTTTCTACTCCTTTTTTTAAATTTTTTTTTTCTCTTTTTTTCTTCTTTCTTTATTGCAAGGCCTGCTTCTTTGTCATTCACAGAGCATTTAATCTTCTATACTTTTTTGTAGTTCAGAATAAAATTGTCACTTGATCACCTGCACCCAGGTACATATGTTCACATATTTTCCCTCTCTCTTTCCTCCTTATCCACCAACACTGGCTCTAAAAAATATAGTTAAAAGGACTCTGTGAAAGTTAAAATATCTGCCCCATCCTCAACTTCTTTGTGAAACAGGGAAAAAATTATTTCTTGTTATTTCGTCTTCCTCACAAAATGTTTGTGAAGATCTGCACTGTCTGTAAGCAGAGAATATAAGGTTTAAACATCTAACTTTTAGATGTTTCAGGTAGCTGAAGATGAGTGAGCATTATCTGGCCTGCATATGTCAACATTTGCACTATAACAGAAATGCCCACAAATTACTTGTTCATTCAGAAATTATGGATGCTTAACATCAATAGGGCTCTAATTCTCCATCCTGCAAGAGAAGGATGATGATATTACTTCCTCAACCCAGCATGGCCGTTCAGACATCTGCTGCTTAGATGGCAAATCATGCTACATCCTATCACTATTTATTCAGGAGAGAAATCTTCTGAAATCGCTACTGTTCCTCAGGGAGTAATTACTGTCTGGTGTTTAAAATTCCTGTGTCTCTATGTAGCCCTTTGAATGTGTATGGAAGTGATAAAAGCATACTGCGGTAGGCCTTATACAAACTAAATGTTACTTCTTTTGTGCATCTCTGCACTATATCATGATCATGATCATAGAATCATCATCATAGAATGGTTTCGTTGGAAGGAATCTTAAAGATCACCTAGTTCCAACCCCCCTGCCATAGGTAAGGACACCTTCCACTAGACCAGGTTGCTCAAAGCCCCATCCAACCTGACCTTGAACACTTCCAGGGATGGGGCATCCACAGCTTTCTTGGGAAATCTGTGCCAGTGCCTCACCACGTTCATGGTGAAAAATTCCTTCCTAATATCTAATCTAAATCTTCCCTCTTCCAGTTTAAGGTCATTGACCCTTGTCCTGTCAGTACACGCCCTTGTAAAAAGTACCTCCCCAGCTTTCTTGTACGCCCCTTTTAAGTACTGGAAGGCTGCTAGAAGGTATCGCCCCTGAGCCTTCTCTTCTCCAGGCTGAGCAACCCATCTCTCAGCCTTTCCTCATAGGAGAGGTGCTCCAGCCCTCTGATCATCTTTGTGGCCCCCTTCTGGACTTACTCAAACAGGTCCATGTCCTTCTTGTGTTGGGGGCCCCAGAGATGAAGGTAGTACTGCAGGTGGGGTCTCACAAGAGCAGAGTAGAGAGGGAGAATCACCTCCCTTGACCTCCTGGTCACACTTCTTTTAATGCAGCTCAGGATACTGTTGGCTTTCTGAGCTGCAAGTGCACATTGCCAGGGGATGTTGAACTTCACATCAACCAGCACCCTCAAGTCTTTCTCCTCAGGGCTGCTTTCAAGCCATTGTCTGCCCAA
>NW_009605371.1:0-28583 GCF_000690535.1 Cariama cristata | reverse complement strand
TGGCCTTGTTGAACTTCATGAGGTTTGCACAGGCCCACCTCTCCAGCCTGTCAAGGTCCCTCTGGATGACATTCCTTCCCTCCAGTGTGTCAACCACACCACACAGCTTGGTGTTGTCAGCAAACTTGATGAGGGTGCACTCAATCTCACATTCCATGTCGCTGACAAAGATGTTAAACAGTGCCAGTCCCAATACTGACCCCCTAGGAACACCACTTGTCACCTGTCTCCACTTGGGCATTGATCTGTTGACTGCAACCATCCACCCAATTCCTCATCCACCAAGTGGTCCATTCATCAAATCCATGTCTCTCCAATTTAGAGACAAGGATATCATGCGGGACAGTGTCAAATGCTTTGCACAAGTCCAAGTAGGTGAAGTCTTTTTCCTATGAAACCCTTCCAGACCATGGAGATTGTGGCATTGGTAAAGTTGAATGTATATAATTTAAGACAAAAAATAATAGGATTGTATATAATTTAAATAAATGTATATAATTGGTGAACTGGAGAGGAAACAATGTGCTTGTAATTTATAAAGTTATATAATTGAAGCAATTGATAAATTCATATAATTGAAGCTTTGTATATTCTGTTTTGTCTAACATTTATTCTAGTTTTTCCCTGTTGATTTAGCCAATTAGTTTTTATGTTATCTTTATGAATCATTAAGAATAAATGTTCCTGTCATCCTAATATTTCTTTATATATTTCTATATTATAGCTATTTTTCCTTCTGACCTTTTCCATTTTCTCTTTTCTTGTCAGTGAAAGCCAAAACTGAATGCAATACTCTGTTTAAGGCATGATCAGTATGAAGCAATTAATTGTTTAATTGCTTGCTTATTGTATGTACTTTGCAATACTCATTGGTTTGTAATGTTGTCAGACAGTTCATTACATTTAGTTACTCATGAGCCAAGCCTTCCTTTCTGCTGGTAATTTTGACCAAATATGTAATTTTTACTTACGTAAACCAATTTAAAAATTACATATCTAAAGATTAAAATGGATTGTTTCAGATTTTTAGGAACTCATCTCCATTCCTAGCAGCATTAATTATATATTATAAACTCATTAGGTTAGAAAAACAAATGCATCTGTACTGTGCATTTTGCCCCAGAAGACTCTCAGAAAGATAGGAATGATTATGGAAGGGAGTTGATACCGACCTGGTTAGATCCCAGGATCTACTTCAACATGAGGCTCATTGCTTCACAAAAAGCCTTTTGGGTTTCTGATATCCAGTCTTTGTATGGAAGATTCTTGTGTGGGGAGGTGACCACTCTGACTGACCCAGGCCAGGGAAAATCAACTTTCCTTCTTATGATATTGCTGACAATTCAAAGTGTGGGTAAAACTTTTACAGGGATTTGTTTTGTTTTAAAAGCTTTGTGGCACTATCTATAAGTATCCAAGGAAATGTAACTTGTTCTTACTTTTTATCTTCTGCTTTTTTGATTAGCATGCTTTCCACGTTGTTGTCCAAGCACACAGTGAAAATATTAAGCAGAATTGGACTCATGACCCAAAACAGACCTCTGGAGGCCACACTTGATATTTTTTCCTAACCTAGCATTGAACTATTAGTAATTGCTCTGTGGGTTGGGTTTTTTTGTGGTTGTTGCTGGTTTTTTTTCTTCTCTCCATCATTGTATTTATTTAGCAGTGATTGTATTTAATCAACATTTCTCTAGGTTCCTTATGAGAATGTCATGTGGAACTGTATCGAATTATTTATTAAAATCAAGATGTAGTATGTCCACAGCATTTCCTTTATCCACTAAGCTTGTTATCCTATCAGTGGAAGAAATGAGGTTAGTTCAGCATGATTTGTTTTTGATGAGCCCATGTTGCCTGCTATTTACAAGTTATTTTCCTCCAGGTGCTTACAAATTATCTGCTTTATTAATTGTTCTAGCAATTTATCAAATATTGAGTTTATACTTATCAGTCAGTGAGGTTTTATCAAATAGCATGAAGATAACTGTCCATCCACAACATACTGTAATAGGGATTTATAAAAATGCTCTGCTGCTTAATGCTTTATCTAGATTAAGAAGGTTTTTTTTACTTTTGAAGTTAGGGATGATTTTAGACTAAAAGGATATTTTTTACCAATATGTAATAATGTAATAAAAGAACATCTGTCACAGAAAAGAACACTAAGTGAAATCTTACTGTAATAGCTTGACCGCACCACGCACTGTCCATATGAGGACCTGCCTGCATGTCAGCTACTACTTCATTTTTTTTCTTTTGCTGAAATTTTCTGCAACACCTGAGCTATGACCCACAGAAATTGCTATCAGACATCAGAGTATTCATCAGGGAAATCACTGATGTTTAAGGCCTATAGTAGATATCAAATTCAACCTGAGATGAATTGTGCCCTAGAATGCCCTACATTGATTATGAAGGGACCCAGCCTGATCTAGTCAGATATGAACATTTACCTTTGTTCTCTTTCTGAATTTCTAATTGCTCTGCTCAAAAGTTGAATGAACTTTCACATGGGGATATTTGTCCTGCACAAATCAGACCGGAGACAGAAAGTTAGCTTTGCAGCTGTGCTTTTGTCCTTCATTGTGATTACAGAATATTGGGGACCCAGATGTGTAATGGATGCACCCCTTGTTGGCAGTCAGATGGAATGTTGTATTTTCTATCAGTATTCAAAAATATATTATTAAAGGTAACTGGGATTATTTCCTTAATCTGTCATCAACTGCTTGATGAGAACTCTAGGTCCTGATTTAAGTAACCTTTAATTAGCACTGTTGCAGAGAGGTAAAACATTTATGAAGTAAAATAAATTGCATCTGTTCGACTTACCAGTGATTTTGTCTATGTCTAGATTTTCTTAGTATAATTAGTCAAAGTCAGTTTTAATGGTCAGAATTACAAGAAGTGCTTCTGTACTATTGGTAAAATATTGAGTGACATTTTCACTCCTCCCACTAGATATTTAGCAAAATTTGACAAACAAAACCTTGCTCTCTATCCAAAGAATCCCTTGCAAGAACTGCTGGAAAATAGCTAAGTGTTAAAAGCAGAGATCTTCAATCTGTTGGCCTAAAAATGTTCTAGGAAGAAATACGAAAAAAGAAGTATGGTACTGTACCCATTAGAAAACCAAGGCATTGATTTAGTATAGTAAAAAGAGCCTTAACCACCTGACAAGGTGAAGAAAAACCTAGGGCTTGAGGATGAAATATTCGCAATCATATTTATTTCAAATTTTTCAGGCAAAAACAAGGCACACTTGTTTTTTCTTTTTTCGTTTTTCTTTTTTTTTTTTCTTCTTTTTCTTCCTCTAGGCCCCAAAACAAGCAGAGAAGAACAATGGCAAGAAATACTTCCATTAGATTTTAAGGCAACTAACCTGAGCTAATATGACCAGGCTGTCACATTCCTCATATGGTGACAGAAATGTTCTTCATGTGGTCATGCCCTTGCTAAGAAATTTTAGTAATTGTTTCTATGATGGAGTACATGTACAGTACATAGAAATATTTGGAAAAGTATCTAACAATACTTTGCTGAGCAAGTGAGGAGCAAGTGGGAAGCAAAAATGTATACTTAACAAAAATGTAAACACCTCTTCCCGGAAAACACAAAAAAGTACACTAATCTTCACCTTACAAATACCAAATCCCCTTTCCAAAATAAGAAGTCATTATAGCTTCTTAAGTAACAAGTTTCTACAGAGGTTATAGGTTGTTGGGGTTTTGGTTTGGTTTTTTTAGCTTTCTTTTTGCATTATCATATAATTTAGTGAAGGGTTTTACAGACAAAGTAATTTTCTAATTTATTTCTTGGAAGAATCTAAGGTATTTTAGTAATGGTTTCCAAAATTACCATAGAATCATAGAATGGTTTGAATGAACGGAACCTTAAAGATCACCTAGTTCCAACCCTTCTGCCATGGGCAGGAACACTTTCCACTAGACCAGGTTGCTCAAAGCCCCATACAACCTGGCCTTGAACACTTCCAGGGATAGGGCACAGACAGCCTCTCTGGACAACCTGTTCCAGTGCCTCACCACCCTCACAGTGAAGAATTTCTTCCTTATATCTAATCATTCACAGCCATTGTCCCTTGTCCTACCACTACATGCCCTTGTAAAAAGTCCCTTCTCAGCTTTCTTATAGGCTCCCTTTAGGTACTGGAAGGCTGCTATAAGGTCTCCCTGGAGCCTTCTCTTCTCCAGGCTGAACAATCCCAACTCTCTCAGCCTGTCCTCACAGGAGAGGTGCTCCAGCTCTCTGTTCATCTTTGTGGCCCTCCTCTGGGCTCACTCCAACAGATCTGTGTCCTTCTTGTGCTGAGGCCCCAGAGTTGAATGCAGTACTGCAGTGGGGTCTCACAAGAGCAGAGTAGATTTATCTCATCAGAAAGTGTCAGCTTGAACTCTTGAAAACTTAGTAAAGTTAGGGGAAAAGGTCTTAAAAGGGAAAATGCGGCCAAAAAATTGAATCATTAGTTTGTCTTCAAACAATACAGAGAAAAAAATTGGCTTTTATCCAAGGAAAATACCTGAAGTGGGACTTAGTTGGAATATAGGTCCTTAATTCCAGGAATGTGGTGCTTACAGCCTGCAGGGGACATTCTTTCAGCAATAAAGTTCCCTAGGCTCCTTCACCTTGAGTATCCCCTGAACTGTAGCTACAATGGAAAAGCAGACAGACATGGTGCCTGTCTCAAGTCTAAGTATGTTCAAATACTCAAACTAGACTTTCTTCTGACAAAACGGCCTTCTCATTGGTCTGATCACAAAATCAAGATGAGGCTTCTCAGATCACACCTAGCCAGCGATTGAACAGTAAACTAAAAACAAAGTAAAAAAAAGCCACAAGTTTTCTGTGTTTTCTCAGAAAAATCAAAATGCATGGTAGCCTTTCATCTTGAAGTTCCAGCTTACAATCACGACAATATTTCAATCTCTGTCCTATGCAGTCCTATTCTGTCCTCTATTTCACTTGTTTTGGTATAATTTTAATTTTTAATTGTTGCAAAAATTTTGGAATCTTTGGATTTATTGTGTATATATGTGCCTACCGACACACATACAGAATTTAAGTATGTCCACTACCCATCTAGATTTATACTTAATATCCAGAGAGACAAGAGCACATAAAAGACACAGGAACTAGTCAGCAAAATGATTGAAAAGATAATTAACATTCTTATGAAGACACAGAACAAGTATCCTAATTCTCCCTTTCAATAACAAAAATACAATATTATGAATTTAAATTGAGCTGTAAACTACCAAGGTTACTATACTCCATTCAGATTATTTCTAAATTTAAAAAATCCTACAGATTTTCTCAATATTGAAGGAATTCCTTTTTTCCATTACCATAAAAGATATGTAGGCAGGAGACCTACGTTCTTGTGTTTGCAGGCAGTTTCAGCTTGCTTTAATGTTTGCAGCTCACCTGGGATGTGTTCCATTAACTTCTCCTGTAACTCTGGGGCAACTGTGTCTATATTTATGTTGAGGAATGACTGGTGGATTTTTTTTTTCTTTGTCATTTTTAGTATTTGAGTACCATTCAGGATTGTTACCTCCTTCAGCATGAAAAGCTACTAAAATATGAGTGGTGAAAGGTGGGTTTTGAATGGAAACCTAGCATGAAAATTTTATCTCAGAATTTTTCATCAGCAGAGGTGAAAATAAACTCTTCCCAAGCTTATCTTCTCCCTTGTTTTACTTTCTTTTTGTTGATTTCCTCCTGAGGGTAAAAGAGAGGGAGGAAAAGGTCATGGCAGCTCTGTGTACATTCCCAATCAATCTGCTTCTGACATGCATCAAAGACCAGACAAGAATCCAGACACAAAGGTGTCATAAAGCTACCTTTGCTTTCCGTCAGTTCCTTTACCAAGACAAATTCCGTCTGAGAGCTAAGCTCAGCTTGTGGAATAGCTTTTTCTGCTTTATTTTCACTCCTGTATCCAGCTTCTATTTGTTAGATTTCCTGTCCTTCCACTAGTAGGCATTGATACTGCTACTTACTCATTAAGATAAAAAGACTTCAAATCTGTTTCTTGAAAGACTTGATTCTCCTGTCTTCTGCATCACAGTCGGTGACTTCTATTGCCACAAAGATGGTATAAAATGCTAGCAAGTGAAAATTAAGTTACTGGCAGAGTACATCTATGACAACATTGAAGCTCTCCAAAGATGATTGTTTGGCAAGACTTCTTCCTCAAAAAAAGAGAGAAAAAATAGTACAGCAAGGAACAAATTAAGGAAGAAGAAATAAAATTTGAAAAACAGAAGAAAATATGAATCTAATAAGAAGGAACTAAGGATCATTTAAATTTTATCTAGACTCAGCAAGGTTTCACTCTTTATTAGCTACTTGGAATCTACCATTAGAGATGCGATCCTTTTTTCAGTCTGACGAGTAGTCCCATAACCTCAACCAATTTACAACTTCTTCTCATGTTGATAGATGTCTAGATATTTAAAGTCAGCAATACATAAAATTTACCTATAGATGTTGATGCATCATAAATCCCTTAATGTATACATTTCTCTGTAACCATTTTGAGGCTATAAAATCCAAGATATATTAGCATATCTCTTAGCAGAGAAAAAACTTGCTAGGATCAAGAGTTGTTTGCTGCTGGATACAAAAGAAAAAAACCCACCATCTGATTTTGGCTCTAGAATCCTTGCTACACTCTGTAATAGAGAGAAGAGTGCACATACTTTATTCCAACAAAAATTTAATTGGCTTCCATGTCTTTTAATGATTGTGCAGTAAACCGCTTAAACTTGAATTACTGTTATGTCAGTCTCTAAAACTGGAAGATTAATCTGACAAAATGCAGATGTATACAGTAGAATCATGTCATGAAACCTTTACAATCAATGCAGAGAACTGGAAATTTTTACATCAATCAACAGAATCGCAACAGAACAGAACACTACAGCCCAGGTTGGAAAGAATCTCAAAAGATCATCTGGTCCAACCTTTGAGATGCAATTTCTTTCATCTTAAACCAGACGCTTAAAATAAGTCAGATGAATCACACACCTAAAAATGCTTTTTAGTCTCCACTGCAGTACTGGATACCAGCACAACTGGTACCTGCACCCTTTGAGACCAATATAGATTCAATATTACTGAAAAAAGATTTTAAACTGCAGAAGCTTGTGGTCTATTTATATTACCTTAAATTTCCATAATTAATGCCTCTCCCATCTTAACTGAAAAGGTATTTTGTTATTTTTCTGGTTTTTAATGTTTAGAAAAAACTTGTTTAAATCAACAGTGGGTAGTTGTGCTGGAAGTTCTTCTCAAAACAAGAAGTCCCCATAGCAACTTTTTAAGCATTAAAACTTCATTTTCCCTTGAAAAGCATATTTGAGTATTTTTTAATGTTATAATAAGTTTTCCCAACAGAAAATGAAGCTTTTAAACCTTACTAAAACATTAATGGGGGCTTTCTACTCAGAAATATGGAATCCAAACTTTAGATGGAAGAGTTTGATTCTCCATGGCCTTGTATGTTAAACCTCAGTTACAGTTCCGGTGGAGTACCTTTACACTTTTCAGGTAGTGCAATTATGTTTTGTATATTCTTCAAGGCCATTTCTCACAGGTAAAAAAAAAAAAAAGTGTTTTTTACATAGCTCAGACCCAAGATTTTTGCTGTAATCACTTACTATTGTGTAAGTCATTATAAAATGTTACCAAGGACAAATGTACCATTTCATAGTGTCTTTGAATTTCTCTGAAAAACTACAGAAACTACAGAAGATACAGAGTAGAAAACAATGACATCCTAAGCCAGTGAATTTGAATCTTTCTTCACTTATATCTCTGGTCTGAGCAGAAATACTCTTTCCTTGCATAAGCGTAATTGAAAGGAAATTCACACCTTTGAATACAAACTAGAAAAAGCACTAGATCTGTGAAGGTGTTGACTACTGCAGATGCACACACAGCCTTCTAATTATGCCAGATTAGCTAAAGAATTTTACTCTTATTCTCATTGCTACCCTACACTAGAATCTGTGTATGAGGAAGTCATGCTTTCAACAGTGTTTATCAAAAGTTTTCTACTTGTGGTCCATTACCTACGGTGGTCCTGGAGATGCTTCTAAGGGAACTAAGATAAATGGCTGGGAAGAGCAGTTTCATATATCCTCTATAAAAAATAAAATATATTTCTAAAGTGATCTATGTCACCTAGAAATCACAAAAGTTTAAAAACTCCTGACATATAATCATGTTCAGCATGGCTATGACCTGTGATACCACTGTGTGCATGCCTACAGTTTATGTGGTATGCTCTCCCTTGAATCTGAGTCCTAATCAGTCACAATGCCTAATGTTGATGCTTTCTCAGGCTCTATTTTGACACTTGCATACGGTGTCTATTAATAAAGCAAAAATAAGTGTAGAGGGCATGCTATGTAGCACATACCATGTCCCTACGAGGTATGGCTCCAGCTGCAGTGCCCCAAAGGGTCCACATATTGCAACACCAAGGTTGCAAATTCTGGACAGTACTTGGCTTAGGAACTCAAGTGTTCACGGTGGTGCTGTATGGCACCAGCAACAAGTGTGATTCAATGCACAAACCTAAAACTGGACTAACACGATGCTGAAAAAGACTTGAGCTTGTTGAATGTAGATGCCCTTTTTGTTCGGAATTATTTATGCAGCTAGTACTACTATAACCAGCTAGATTTTCTGGGTAGAAGTCAGAAGGTATAAGCTCAGTGTCTGGTTAAATCATTATTTGTCTGGTGCACCATCTAGGTTTTGAAACACTGAGTAACAGAGTAACATTGCCTTCAAAATTGTATTTATCACATTGCACAACCAGAATGACAGGCTATCATCACTAAAGGGGAAAAGAAAACCAGCAAGACTGTAGTCTGCCACTAGGTCAACTAGCTCTTTTCTTTTGAACACCTCCCATCTAAGTAATTTATCTTTCTGACTCAAAGATGTGAAGCTCCTTGTGAAGACTGAGAAAAACCAGTAGGGAGTAAGAAACTAATCAGTAAAATGAAATAAATCCCTTTAAAAAAAGGACTTTTGTGTTGCTTTTCATATTAGGAAACTATGCAAACTACTTTAGAGCCCATTTTTTTCTCACTGTAGTAAACAGGAGAATTCACATTGACTTTGGAAAGCATAACTTTGTCTCAGCTCCCTTTTTCCTAAGAATAAAAGAATTCACTTCTTTGCATATCTGTTGTTTTCCAGTGGGATAAGAATTTATTATGAAAAGTTTTGAAATTAGCTTCTTTGCATGAGACTGGTGATGAATATACATATCTGTATGCCTAACGGCTAACTCTGTGAAGACATATTTGATTCTTCAGTCCTTTACATCAAATGGTACGAAAAAGAAAATTTGTTTTGTACCAACATAAAACTGACATAGTAGAGAATAATAATCTCTTGGAGTTTAATGGATAGCCACTTACTTCGCTAAAGAACTATAAAATGTAGCAATTACAATTTATGAGCCTTTTCCACCTTGTTTTGTACTGGTGCAAATGGCAAAAGAGAGTGAAGAACAAAACAGAATGAGGACACGGTCTAGTGAGCAGCTCTCCTGTGTTCATCCATTTCTTTCTATTTAAACTTCCCACAGTTTGCACACAGTGCACGCGTCAGCAATTGTTCATCACTAGTCTGCACACAACGGAAAGTTCAGTGATTCTTGCTTGTTAGTGGACAGTGCATACCACTTGCTGATTAGTATCTAGTGAGCATTGCATGTTAAAACTACTGCACAGTAAAACTGTTCAATTTTAGGAAGTCTGGGGGAAAAAACTTTCATCACATCTGGAGGTCACTTGAACAGGTCAATCTCCTGCTCAAAGCAATTTCAACATCAAAGTTACATTAGGTTTCTCTGGGTCTTGTCCAGTTGAGTGTTGAAAGCGGGAAGATGCCACAGCCTCTGTGGGCAACCTGTTCCAGTGCTTAATCACCTTCATTGTCACAATTGTATCCATTATATTCAGTCAGAATCTTCCTTGCAGCAACTTCTGACAGTTACCTTTTTTTTTCTGTGCACCTTCTTTCACTTTGACTGTTCTATACCGATCCTTTATGTTGTTGAAGAGACCAAGTCAAATCCTCTACTCTCTCCTCCCCCTCCCTCCAAGTTGTCTGCTTCACAATTCTTCATCTTCAAGTCATATTCCATGTGCTCCAGCCCCCTGGACACCTTAGTGCCCTCAAGTAGACTCTATTTTGTCACTCTCTCTCTTACTCTGGTAAGCCCAAAATTGGACAAAATATTCCAGATATGGTCTCAGAAGGACTGAGAAGAGAAGAATAAGCAATTCCTTCAACCTGTCTGCTGCGCTAACCAGGGTGTAGTTAGACTTCATCACTACAAGAACACACTGCTGGTTGTTGCCCATTGGACATTTTTCAGGTTGTTGTCCATCAGACCTCCAGATTCCCATCTTTCACTACAAAGATGCTTTCTAGCTAATTAACTCCAGCTTGGTCAGTTGAAAGGTGTTATTTTGTCACAAATGCAGAAATTTACATTTGCTTTTGCTGAACTTTGTAAAGTTTCTGTCAGTCTATTTTTACAGCCTGTCAAGATCCCTTTTCATCTTGGACCCTGACCTTTAGCTCACTGTCTGCTCCCTCTAGTTTGGAGTCTTTGGCGAATTCACTGAGATGCCTGCTATTCTGTGACAGAGGTCCCCAGTGAAGGCGTTAGACAGCACCAGCCCACAACTGACCCGAGGGAACACTGCTCACAACTGGCTGCCAGTTAGACTCGCAACAGTTGACTGTTATGATTTTTTCTGTGATAAGTACATACTGACTATTCCAAGCCATCCTCTTGCACTTCACGTGCCTTGAAAGGCTTCCAGAAGGATTTGATCCATAAATATATCAGACTCACCAGCCTGTAGTCCTCTAAACCCTTTTAGTGACCTTTTTGAAGATCATTATGAAGTGCATTTTTGCAGGCATCAGGGCGTCTCCTCAATTACAACAGTGAAGTTCGTCAACTTCCTCAGCATCCTTGAACGTATCTCATCCATCCCCATGGACTTGTGTATGACCAGTTTGCTTAAGAATCCATCACCTGATATTATTCTATTGATGTTACTACTGCTCTTCCCTAAACTGCCCAGCTGAGCCCAGGAAACTGGGAGGCCTGAGAGCAGCCCTTACCAGCAAAAACTGAGGCAAAGAAAATAGCTCAACTTTTTCAATGACCTTCATTGTTAAATTGTCCCATCCATTCAACAGAAGGCCCACAGTATACCTGGTCTAACTTTTCCTGATGGTGTACTTACAGAAGTCCTTGTTGTCTTTCACAGACCCTTCCCATCTTGAATTGCAGCTGAAATTTGGCTTTTCCTAATTCCAGCACTGCCTGCATGGGCAATGCTTCCATATTCCTCTGAGCAATCCTGTCCCCGCTTTCACATTTCAAGTGTCTAAACCCAGACTGGAGTTCCCTGTTCAGCAAAACTGGCCTTCCGTCGTACCTGCTGAATTCAACACACATTGAGATGAATCATTTTTGTGCTTTGAGGAGGTTTTATATTCTAAAGACTCTTATTGTTCTGAAAATGAGAATTTGAACTTCTCAAAGAGCCATTCAAAAAAGGACAATTTACAGGGCTGGAGTCATTTGACACTATCACTACTTCTCCACACTGAGGGTTACAAGCTATTCTCATTTAAAAGCTAAAGTAGAAAAAACCCAAAACACAAGGTATTCATAAAATACGGAAGATATAACTGAGTGTAACTTAGTTTGTGACCTAAATCAGGAGAGAATTTGTTTCAGGGATCTTTCTGTTTTGGAATAATCCCATGTAGGAATATCTAAATCCTCTTCTATTTGTAGCTCTTGAGCCATTTGAAATATCAGTGCACTGGATTCACCTTTCTGATGCAGATCTTCAAGTCCTGCCTCTAACCAATATTTCTTTTTGTTAGACCTTATCTCTGATCCTCTCTCACACCTGCCACCATTGATATCAACCTCAGTACCTCACATACCAACTTCAGCAGAATGCCTGTAGACCTCCTTCAGTCAAGTATGAGCTAAAGATCTCTTTCAAGACCTGAAAATCCCTTTTTTTTCTGCAGCACTGTAAGGTATTAGCTAAGTAAAGCAGCAACTGTTGTAATTATATTTTTGAAAATATTTTTTTATGAAGTTACCTCAGAGTTCTAGCTCTAGATGAGTAATCAAATTATCTCACTGTGATAATCCATCGATCCTGTCACAGCCTTTGCCACCTGCCTTGTTTATTACTCAGGAAGTCACATTTCAAATCTCTGCACAAACTCTTCATTAATTTTTATGTTGCTTTCCACAGAAAAAGAGAGGGATTATTCCGAAGGAAAAACTGTGGCAGCACAAGTATATTGACAGATAATCTGTCGATAGAATTGCTGGGAGCCTTCAAATTCCTTATAGGATGGTTAAATGAATATTCACTAAGGGTGATTTTCTCACACTTCACTTTGACATTTCCTTGCCTGAAAAGTAGGATGACCCAAGTGGGATGACTCAGTGTGACACAGTCTTATAGACAATTTGTCTTTTCATAAAAATACCCAAAGGAATACAAATGGACTGGCTAGATAAGCTGTTCGGGCTTGAGGAAAAAAGGCTTCCCCCAGTCCCCGATTTCTAGGACAGAGGCAGAAATTGTGAGATATTCCTTTGAAAAAGCTTATCTGTTAGATTCAACATTTTTCAGTTGTAAAAACCTGTTGTGTAAATGGGATTTCAAGATGGGGACTCTATATAAAAATTATATGATGCATGCATCCCACAGGGGATGATAAGAAAAGCAAGAATGCCTTAATGTACTGTGTATCAGCTAGATGCAGCCAATGTACTGGTACGTATTAACAACCACAGCAAGACCAGTGCTGGTATTGCCATCATGATCATTACCGTGATCTTAGGTATTTAATCACTTCCACAGAAGTGAGAATATATTTATAACTGTTTCCCTGTGCGCAGGTAAACGATGGCCTAGTGCATTTGTTCAGAAAATACATAACAAAATGTGTTTGAATGAAGATCCAGCTCTCAAAATAACAGTAGTAAGACAGCTGATTAGTGACTTAGCTGTTAGATGTAGTATGTAATTAAAAAACACCAACCCACACAAAGATTCCCCTTTGCCAAGTAAGACAGGAACTGTAACAGATGGAATACAATGTGTAGGAACTTCTGTATAACCTCTTAGATACATTACCAAAATCTGAAAACTTCAAATGAGCTACAGAAGCAGCACTGGTATAGTTTACGTGAAAGCTTAGGTTGCATTCTAGGCTTTTTCAGCACCCAACTGCAGAGAGAGGAATAGGGGTGCCTTTCACCTGTAGCTAACAGTTTAAGAATGTGTTTTAGGAAGAAGGAATGCCACAGTTCAGCAATCACCAATTTTAGAGAGTAAGAAAACAATAAAATCATTGAAGGGGGAGAGAAATGAAGAACATAGTAATAGTGACCTCTTCATTAGAAAATCTTGACAAAATTACTGAGATTTAAAGAGCACGTTATTCAGTGCATTAAAAATAACTGAAAAATCTGAACTAATCAGGACATTTCCTGTATTTGACTGCTTATCATCAGCCTTGTCTTATTACATCTAATTTATTGTTGCTTTTTTTTTTTTAATCTTAAAATAACTTGCTGGGAATGTCTTGCACAAAATGTCCTCACAGATTTCCTTTTTTCTTTTTCTTTTTTAATTTTATGTTTTACTTTTTGTTTGTTCCCTAGGTTGATGACATACCATCAATTATTGCTACATTAGAGATAAGCCTGGGGGCAGCACGCCAATATTTGAGGGATGCTGTGCTAATGATGTCCTTCAGTTTGCATTCTCAGTTGAGGTAGGGGATGGAGACCCATGCAGCAGCAAAGATGCAAGGGTTACTGATGTGTTAGAAAGCACCAAAGTGCCTGAGAACGGTCACATAGTAATTAGGGCTTCTCCACCAAAAAAGGTGGCGGAATCAATAGCCCAACTGAAGTGCATCTACACCAATGCATGCAGCATGGACAGCAAACAGGAGGAGCTGGAAGCCGTTGTGTAGCTGGAAAACTATGACACAGTTGTCATCACAGAAACATGGTGGAATGTTTTGCATAACTGGAGCGCTGCAATGGATGGCTATAAACTCTACAGAAGGGATAGGCAGGGAAGGAGAGGCAGTGGGGTAGCCCTGTATGTTAGGGAGCGTTTTGACTGTCTAGAGTTTAACGATGGCAATGAAAAGGTTGAGTGTTTATGGATAAGAATTGGAGGAAAGGCCAACAAGGCAGACATCATGGTGGGAGTCTGCTATAGACCACCCAACCAAGATGAACAACACAGATGAAATATTCTATAAGCATCTAGGAAAAGTCTCACAATAGCTAGCCCTTATTCTCATGGGGGACTTCAACTTACCAAACGACTACTGGAAATAAAACATAGCAGAGAGGAAATGATCTAGGAGGTTCCTGGAGTGTGTGGAAGATAACTTCCTGACACAGCTGGTGAGGGAGTCAACTAGGGAACGTGCCCACTGGACTTGTGGTTTGTGAACAGAGAAGGACTTGTGGGTGATGTGATGGCTGGAGGCTGTCTTGAGCATAGCGATCACAAAATCATAGAGTTTTCAGTTCTCAAAGAAGTAAGGAGGGGGATCAGCAGAACTGCTACCTTGGACTTTCAGAGCAGACTTTGGCCTGTTTAGGAGACGGGTTGGCAGAGTCCCTTGGGAGGCAGTCCTGAAGGGCAAAGAGGCCCATGAAGGCTGGACATTCTTCAAGAAGGAAATCTTAAAGGCACAGTAGCAGGCCATCCCTATGTGCTGAAAGACAAGACAGCAGGGAAGAAGACCAGCCTGGATGAATAGAGAGCTTTGAATGGAAGTCAGGGAAAAAAAAAAGAGACTTTATGACCTTTGGAAGAAAGGGCAGGAACCTCAGGAGGACTGCAAAAATGTCGTGAGGCTATGCAGGGAGAAAATCAGAAGGGCCAAAGTCCAACTAGTACTTAATTTGTCTACTACCATAAAAGACAATAGAAAAATGTTTCTATAAATACATGAACAGCAAAAGAAGAGCTAAGGAAAATCTCTATCCTTTATTGGATGCAGGGGGAAACATAGTGACAAAGGGTGAGTAAAAGGGTGAAGTACTTAATGCCTTCTTTGCCTCAGTCTTTTAATAGTAAAACCAGCTGTTCTTCAGGTACCCATCCCCCTGATCTGGAAGACAGGAATGGGGAGCAGAATGAAGCCCCCATAGTCCAAGGACAAATGTTTAAAAACCTGCTACATCACTTAGACATGAGCAAGTCTATGAGGCCAGATAGGATCCACCCATGGGTATTGAGGGAGCTGGCAGAAGTGCTCACCAAGCCACTTTCATTAATTCTCAGCAGTCCTGGCTAACTAGAGAGGTCCCAGTTGACCAGAAGTTAGCAAATGTGATGCCCATCTACAAGAAGAGAAACTGCAGACCTGTCAGTCTGACCTCGCTGCTACAAAAGGTTATAGAGCAGATCATCTTGAGTGCCATCACACAGCACGTACAGGACAATGAGGTGATCAGACCCAGTCAGCAGGGGCTTGTGAAAGGCAGGTCCTGCTTGACTGACCTGATCTCCTTCTGTGACAAAGTGACCTGCTTAGTGGATGATGGAAAGGCTGTGGATGTTGTTTACCTCAACTTTGGTAAAGCCTTTGACACCACTTCTACAGCATTCTCCTGGAGAAACTGGGTGCTCCTGGCTTGCATAGGCATACACTTTGCTGGGTAAAAAAACTGACTGGCTGACCGAGCCCAAAGAGTGGCAGTGAATGGAGTCAAATCCAGTTGGCAGCTGGTCACCAGTGGTGTTCCCCAGCGTTCAGTATTGGGGCCAGTTCTGTTTAATATCTTCATCAACGATTTGGATGATGGAATCGAGTGCACTCTCAGTAAGTTTGCAGATGACACCAAGTTAGGCAGGAGTGTTGATCTGCTTGAGGGTAGAAAGGCTCTACAGAGGGATCTGGACAGGCTGGATCGATGGGTCAAGGCCACCTATATGAGGTTCAACAAGGTCAAGTGTTGGGAACCCCATGTAATCCTGCATGCTGAGGGAAGAGTGGCTGGAAATCTGCCCAGCAGAAAAAGACCTGGGGATGTTGGTCAACAGCTGACTGAATATGAGACAGCAATGTGCCCAGGTGACCAAGAAGGTCAGCAGCATCCTGGCTTGTATGAGAAATAGCATGGCCCACAGGACTAGGGAAGTGATTGTCCTCCTATACTCAGCACTGGTGAGGTCACACCTCAAGTACTGTCTTCAGTTTTGGGCCTCCCACTACAAAAAAGACATTGAAGTGCTGGAGTGCCCAAAGAAGGGCAGCAAAGCTGGTGAAGTGTCTGGAGCACAAGTCTGATGGGGAGTGGCTGAGGGAACGGGGATTGTTTAGCCTGGAGAAAAGGAGAGTGAAGGGAGACCTTATCACTCTCTACAACTACCTGAAATGAAGTTGTAGGGAGGTGGGGGTCGGTCTCTTCTCCCAAGTAACAAGCAATAGGACAAGAGGAAATGGCCTCAGGTTGTGCCAGAGGAGGTTTAGGTTGGATATTAGGAAAAATTTCTTCACCCAAAGGGTTGTCAAGTGTTGGAACAGGCTTCCCAGGGAAGTGGTGGAGTCACCATCCCCGGAGGTATTTAAAAGACATGTAGACGTGGTTCTTAGGGACATGGTTTAGTGGTGGATTTGGCAGTGTTAGGTTAAGAGTCAAACTCAATGATTTTAAACGTTCTTTCCAACCTAAACGATTCTATAATTCTATAATTTACTTTTAAAACAAGAAATACATTGACTTCTGAGTCTTTTAAGGAAATTGAAATGATAACAGAGGACAACTCTATTCCAAAAGTTTCTAAGACATAATAACTTATGATAAATTATTTTGGGTGTACATCCTAATCATCTTTTTTTCAGAAAATAGTAGAGGACCCAAAGTGTATGAAGAAAAGTTCCATTTGAAAATCACAGTTCTGTTTCAAGTAGTGCAGCAGAAATTCTATAGCATAGTGGAGCTATTGTATAGTGCACCTTGTCTTCAAGACCAATTCCTTTGAGAGTTTGTAGCCACAGAGGCCGTATTTTGCCTCAGACACCCACATGCTTTTCCAACTGAATTAAGTGTGAAAAATCATGTGCATTTTTGAGGGCTTTCATGGCCCAAATAAATGGATCTTTACAATTTCTTTTTGATAGTGTTTCAACATGGACCCAAAATATTATATTTTTGAGGGTTATGTATAAATAGTGTTGAAGTCTTTCAGGATACTTGTTACTTTTGGAAAGTCTTCAGAGCTATTCCTAAATCTGCTAATCAAACAGAGAAGCACTGATGACCAGAATAAAGATTAGGGAAATGACTTTAAGAATAAACTATATATAATTACTATACCTATTTTTACAGTATGATGGGAAACAAAATCCTATATATTTATGTAGTCATGTCACTTATTTTCCTTTTCCTCCTCTTTTCCACTTTACTAAAATATTCTGAAAAGAATTATCATGAGAGGAGTCTCGAAGTTACATTACAATCTTCCCTGAGACCAAATTTCCTCTGAATATAATGGCCAAGTATCAGTTTACATGAGTGGTAGAATCTACAGAATCTATTTTTTTTTTTTTTAAGAAAATAAACCTTTTAGCATACCAGTATAAGTGAAGCTGTTGTTTAGGACCAGACAAGACATTTAACACAAGAAAGCTAACAATAGGTTTTTATTTGATCTGACTGAAAAAAAAATAATCAGGTAACTTTTATCTCTATCTGTACTCAAGCTTCCGTATTTTTCAAGTGTATTGATCAATCCTCCTTATCTCATTTTGGTTATCATCATCGATATGGGAATTTCAGATTCGGAGGGGTTTTTTCCCTTCCCTTTGCTCTGCTGGTTGCTGTTGGTACACAGTATTCCTTATGAACCTCATCACTTTGCTCCATCTTTTCTCAAGGTAAGACAATTTTAAGGCATGACATATTGTACTGCAATACACGGTCTTTCTGCCATGACATTTTATGATTAGCTGATGGTTGGATTAGTTGATGGTTTGATATGTTTCTGATCATCTCTATATGTGGCTTCGTGACAGCTCAACTTGATGACTTCTACTTATCATTCATTTTTTCTGTTAAGTATGGCATGATATTTCTGTATGTTAACTGCTATAAAATTGATGCAATAAAATTTCTTCTTTCTTACCCATGGCCTAGGTTTCCTTATATTGCCCTCCCAATGGTTTTATTGTACACCATTAATGCTTATTCATATTCCTCCAATCTAATATTGTTGCTCTGCAGTGGAGTGGGGTTATAATGAAATTGGCTCCACAATTTAGTTACAATCAAACTGACTATTTCTTTAAAAGCATAGTTGCAAGTATGGTTGTTGAACAGCTGGAGTGTTCTGTAGTTAAATGCTTTTGGGTCTGCTGAAGTCATGCTGCAGATGCCTTCTTCGCTGGAAGTTTCTCAGTCCCCAAATGTACTTCTACTTTTCAGATTAGTTTCTTCAAAGGTTTATGTGAAAATACTGTCCTTTTTTTTCCCATCTGCTTGTCTACTCTTAATAAGTTCAAGAAAATCTAACAGAGGATAACATATTCTCAAAGGTAAGATTTTCCCTATAAATACCTTAAAGATGGGCTTCCAAAACAGAGTAGAGGTTTCCACTGAGGGACAGACTACAGCACTAATTTTATACTAAATTTGTTTGATCTATTCAATTCACACATTTGCATCTCTGGGCCAGAAAGCACATATTAGCAGTTGGAGACATGGGAGTAAGGTAGGGAAACTGCTTTAGACACTGCTTCTGGAACACTTGGAGAAAACAGACTGAGGAAACAAGGGTACTTTGAAACACAGAGAATATAAGACATTATTGTACTGTTGTCTACAGAGTTATAGAAGAGGACAGAAAAAAACAAAACAAATTGTGATTAATACACAGCAGAAACCTGGGTGGGATTTGGTCTACTACACAGAGAATGTGTGGGGCACACAGGATCGAAAACCAGTTTTCATCAATTCAATGCCTCACTGAATTAATTCCACTGGTCATTGTGTTGGCCTTGAGTACTAGTGGTATTTGAACACACAGTAGCTTTATTTTTCAGAGTTCTAAAGAAAAAAACATAATAAAAATTAACTATATTTCTGTCCACATCTTCATTTTTTTTTTCTTAATTCACGCTTAATTCGCAGTGAACTCAGTCTAGATCAAGTTTTCTGCTTTCCTGTGTTTTCTACCTTTTAGGCCTGGAATTTCATACTATCTGTCTGTGTGTTTGTCTGCATTATTGTTCTTGTGTTGTTCTTTCACCTTTTTGGTTTAGATGCACTTGCTATCTGTATGTTTTATTTAGTATTAGATTGTCATGAGAAACAGATATCTCTTTACAGTAGCATCAGATGTCCTACCATTAATTCTTTCTTCAGAATATAGTTAAATTCTAGAAGTCTAAATCAGAAATATGAATATCTAATTCTAGCTTACTTCTTCATTTGAATTAAAAAAAAACCCCAAACCAAATCAACACTTGAATCTCAGGGAGAGAAAAGCTCTTTAAATGCCTTTATCATCCACTTGAATGTTTCAGAGCTTTAGTCTCACTCTCACTTCCCTTCTTTATTCTCTTCCCATTGACAGTTCTATGAAGAGATTGAATTCTTAGACGCATTGCTTCCAGGCATTGGTATGGTTTCTTGTCTGGAAAGTCAACATTGTTATTGGTATGGGTCCCTTGGTCTGGTTTTGTCCAGTGTTTTTTTGCATCTTCTGGGTGAGCAAGGATCTCACCAGTTTGACTGTTGTCACCATGTTTCATCTACCAACTGCTGTGCTACAAAATGAAAAGCATCCCTGCTTGTAAAAATAAACTGTTTCCTTATTAAGGGATGTTGTGTATTGTCTTCTGCTATGACAGACTAGCCAATTCCATAAGCTATTTTAGCGTTCCCATGACATGGAGACTTGGAGATTTGAGAAATGTCAATGTATAAACACTTCCAGCCAAGAGCCCTTATGAAATACACTTACCTTAATAAATTGATACAGATTTCTCTGTCTATGCTCAAGTTCTGATTTTTTTACCCCTTTCCAAAAGTTATCCTCTGTCCTTGCTGAAAAACCAGCAAATAAATGCTTCTAGAGACAAGAAATTTCTTATCATTTTTTTCACATGCTTCTGACCATCTCATTTTGACTTTTTTTTTCTTTTGTTTCTATTATAAGGGAATTTTTTTTTTTTTCTTCCAGTGTCTTCCATTTTTTCCACACCCTAAGCTTAAGATCAGAAGTGTTTAAGTTAATCAGACTGGAACACATACCTCCACTGTGGATGACGCTATCTCAGAATGCGTTCCGGTTCATATGTGCTGAAGTATAAACAGAAAAAACACATCACCATAGATGGAGAAGTTAAAGAAAAAATCATTCAGGAAACGCTGTGTACTCTTGAACTGAAATAACAACATAACTATTTAGTTCATACAACTCGTATATGTATTGTATGGATGAATTTGAATTCTCTTTGCTCGGCTCTGCTTTGTAATGCAGAAACTTATTTGAAAAACAAAACAAAACAAAACAAAAAAACCCAACCCAAAAACATTAAACAAAAAAAAATAGAATGTCCTTTTTCATTTTGAATAAGTCAAGGTTATAAGACTTGTGTTTCTGAAGACGAACAGTGTGTTTTCCCTTCAGTAAAGAAGGTTAAGACATGTGAAATTAAAAAAAAAAAATAATTACAGGAACACAGAAAATCACAAGCTTTCATTACTGAGAGATCTTCTTTTTTATTTTATGCATCAAACACCAAGAAGATAGTTTCCAAAATGATCTATTTTCAAATCTCCATTTTTTTGCTCCAAACAGATATAAGAATTCTACAAAGGAGGATGTCTTTTAAATTTCACCTGCAGTGTGAGCAGCTTCATCTTTTCTACTCTGCAGTAAGAAAACTTTTTCTTTACACTGTAATTCTTTGCTGTAGTTAAGAACCAGAACTATTAAGCCATCTTTGGAGAGTTTAGCTATTCCTCAAAATGAAAGGTAAGAAAAATGAAATTAACATATGGGTATTAGGTATACAATGAGAAATACATATTTTTGTGTCTCCCCTTGCAGCTTCGTGGTAAAAGGTTTCTAAGGATTAGTGGTGGATTAGCCATGCTGAAAGTTAGAACATTTTTCAGCTGAAAAATCCAAATAGCCATACAAAGAATGGATTATCCCCCCAGTCTAGACAGGGGAATCTGGTTGATGATGGCTTTCCTTAGAGGTCTAAGCATGTTCTATGAGGAAAATAAACATTGTGATGCAGTATATTAAAAAAAAAAAAATAAAACCAATAGAAGCATTTAACCATGAAGATGTTTCTACACTTTATCTCAGAAGTACTGAAGAAAGTATCAGTAATTCAGTGTGGTTTTTTTTTAAACTAATAACCTACAAAGGAGGATGTCTTTTAAATTTCACCTGCAGTGTGAGCAGCTTCATCTTTTCTACTCTGCAGTAAGAAAACTTTTTCTTTACACTGTAATTCTTTGCTGTAGTTAAGAACCAGAACTATTAAGCCATCTTTGGAGAGTTTAGCTATTCCTCAAAATGAAAGGTAAGAAAAATGAAATTAACATATGGGTATTAGGTATACAATGAGAAATACATATTTTTGTGTCTCCCCTTGCAGCTTCGTGGTAAAAGGTTTCTAAGGATTAGTGGTGGATTAGCCATGCTGAAAGTTAGAACATTTTTCAGCTGAAAAATCCAAATAGCCATACAAAGAATGGATTATCCCCCCAGTCTAGACAGGGGAATCTGGTTGATGATGGCTTTCCTTAGAGGTCTAAGCATGTTCTATGAGGAAAATAAACATTGTGATGCAGTATATTAAAAAAAAAAAAATAAAACCAATAGAAGCATTTAACCATGAAGATGTTTCTACACTTTATCTCAGAAATACTGAAGAAAGTATCAGTAATTCAGTGTCAGGGAAGTCAACAGTGTAAAAAAAAAAAAAAAATAAAACCAATAGAAGCATTTAACCATGAAGATGTTTCTACACTTTATCTCAGAAGTACTGAAGAAAGTATCAGTAATTCAGTGTGGTTTTTTTTTAAACTAATAACCAGTAGTCTTTATTTCCCAACCCTGTGAGATAAAATTGATAAAATTTGAGCATATTATGCTCCACTGTGTGGTAGTAAGTAACCACACAGAAGCGCTTGTCTCCTGTTCTTTAAAAACTAAGCAGAATGTAGCCTTCTCCAGGATGTCATTGAAGTTACCAAGATTCCTACTGACTTTCATGGTGATAGGACAAAACCCTTTCTTTGTTCATGTATATGCTTCAGAAAAACATCAAGTTATCCTACAGGATCAACAACGAGAAGCTCATTGTCATACTTCCACACCAAGTTCAACTGTACAGCTAACAAACAACATTGTTTCTCTTTATGACTTGCCACATTCCTATCACTACTGAGTATTAGTGCTGTACAATGACTACTTGTCTGACTCTTCTATTTGGAAAGCAAATGTTCTTTTGAATTTCACATCTACAGGTTTAAGTCTTACACATATAAAAGAAATTGCCCTGTAGCACTACAAAAAGCAGTGCTCTGCATCCTAGCTGTAGGTCAGTGTTCTAACAGGCCTTCATTCCACTGTATCTGACAGGTCAGGATGCAAGCTCCAGCAGGCAGAGGGGCAACATAAAGATTGGCCAAGAGCTCATCATTGATGTAAGAATAAAAAGAATCTGATTTGTGCACAACTTTAAGTAATTGTGTAAACCTTTTCAAGGCTGCCTACAAATGATATAGCTTTGCCATTCAAATGGGGCAAATTATAAAAAGTCTTTAGTCATAGAGATGTATTTTGGTTTACATAGACCCCAATGCTGAGTACAGTCAAAAACCCTATGCAAAACTAACTGTGATGATAGTCATTGACCTTTGAAAAGCAGTTTATGCAAACAACAACTTCCAAAACTTCCAAAAATCTGCATTATTCCAACTTCTCCAGTAATGCCCTGAAGGACTAGAAAGAACCAGATTTTAGCTGTTATTTTACTAGAAACCTGTCTGATCTAAGGAGAAAGAAAAGAAAATGTCTTAAATAGGTCTGTATTGTAAAGAGCAGTATTTCCAACAAAATTTACAATCATTTTTGTAACAGCAGTGTTTATTTGTTTGAAGAAAGACAAATATTGTATGGAACAATAATATAAAAAATACTAAATTTATTCAAGAAATAATGCAAAGTATCCATTGTCTCTCCTTTGAGTAATGAGATTTAGTGAGATATCCAGTTTAAAAAACCAATCAGCATTGATTAGTGATTCTAGCTGTCTCTATTTTAGGAACTCTGTCCACAGGCAATAACTGTTCTGTAAAATAGATGACTAGATATCTAGTTTGGATACATAGCCAGGCTCTTGACATGGATTTAAGATGCAACCAGATCACATTCTGCACTTCTGTTTCGAGGAAAAGCAACACTGTGGGCTAAAAGAGAGAAGGCAGCTGCACAATTGTCTGAACCGGGACTGTAGGATACACAATGTAGTATCTCTATAGTGTAGTCAGGACATAACCCCTCTGATGTGATTGGAATATTAAGTCAGCTTTAAAAGATAAAGATTTTTAGTACATCTGATTAATGATTTTAACTTATGCCAAAAATGGGCAAAAGCCAACATCTTTCTTTTTTCAGTAAGAGAGATAGAACATAACCTAAACTGCCAAAGTTAATCACAGGAAGATCTAAAAAATAGGATGTTAGATGAAGAGGGAAATTTAAGATCATCTTGTTTAGGTACCTACATGTAATAGAAAAATTAATATTTATGGTGAATTTATGAAATCTAATTTCAACCATAGTTTAAATAAGAAAAATCTTCCCTGCAAAATTAATCCTGAACTAAAAAAATTCTTGAGCAAAAAAGATTTTCCCTAATAAACCTCAAACTCAACTGTACGTTCTGTCCCCTTAGACTGAAAATATTTCAATTACTATATTCATTACTTGTTATTACATAATAATCTTTCCTTCTGTAAAGTTTTTTACCGTAAAAGTTTCCTTAACTTTTGTATACGTTCTCTAGATTTTGTTTATCATTTCACCCAGACACTGGCACTGTCTCAGAAATCAAAAGAAAGAAAATAAACTAAAAAAAAAAAAAAAAGAATCAAACAAAACAGAAGTAGAAATATAAAGATGCAAAGCCAGCAAACACACAAAATTGTAGCTTTCTAACTTTAAAGACATGAAAAAGAAAAGGCTGAAAGAATTATAATAGGGATGAAAGTTAAAAAGAGCAAAGATGTGGGAGTGGAATCTCGAAATGAGACAAAAGAAAGAAAAAGAAAGGCCAAACAAGAAAAGTAAATTATCATAATGAAAGCTAAAAGCCTCCCTTCATCTGTCTTAAAAATAGACACCAATGCTTTGCAGATTAACTTTGGTTTTGTAATTATGGATTTACGGAGAAATGAATGTTGGTGAACTAAACTGCTCACTTAGGGAGTGTAGCTAAATCCATGGCACAGCAGAAACAGCTGTTGTCCATTATGCTTTGCTTTTTGATGATAAGTGGTAAGAAAGGTTGATAAAAGGTGACCATTCAGCACTTTTTATTATGAGGTGATGGATCCAATGATGTTAGCAAGATAATTAAAAACACCATCAGTCCTATTCCCTGTGAAGACACTTAATGTTGTTTCCATCTCTCCCTGCTGTCCTAAAATGTATTAACATATGGAGTAATATTGAAGGTTAGGGTAAAAATGTAGCAAATCAGAATTAAAGAAGATTTTGTGCATTATATACACAGCCTTAATCCAAACTGGGTAATTCAGTGTTCCTACACTACATATTTAAATCAAAACTATTACTCTTGTTCTCATAAAAGGAACAGTAAACCTTGCTCTCTGTTATGTCTTTGACTGGAAAGATTTTTCCATATGTTATTCACAAAAGACATAGGAATTTTCACATTTTTTGTCTTTTTAGTATCCCATATGCAAGGAGAATGTAATATGTCACCCTAATAACAAATATCCTAATATTTTTGTGCTGGGTAACCATTGGCAGCCAAACTTACACCCAGCTACTCATTCACTTTACCATCTCCTATGCAGGACAAGGAGAGAAAATAAGAAGAGGAATGAGAAACCTCGTGGATTGAGATAAAGATGGGGAGATTGTTTACCAATTTTGTCATGGGCAAAAAAGACTTGACTTGACAAAAATTAATTTAATTTACAGCCAAATAGAATAAATATTTTTGGGTAGTGGGAAACAAAAAGGTAAACAACCTAATATCACCATTCCTCTCCCTTTCCCAGGCTCAACCTCAGTCCTTCACTCCTGACTCCTCTACTTCTTCCTCCCCAGGCAGCGCAGGGGGATGGGAAATGGGAGTTGCAGTCAGTCCATAACAGTTCATCTCTACCACTTATTCCTCCACACACTTTTCCTCTCCTCTAGCATGGGTCCTTCAGGAAAATCTGCTGTTATGCAGACTCTCCATGGGCTGCAGGGATGATTCTTTGCCTTCCTCCTCCTTATCTGACCTTGGTGTTCCCTCTGCTGTTTCTCACTCCTTTTTCCCCCCCTCCTCCTTGCTTGCCTGTCCAGCATTTTCTGCCCTTTCTTAAATATGTTTTCCATCTTAAATATGCCACCATCTTGGATGATGGATTCAGCTGTACCCTGTCATGAGTCCTTCGGAGACAGCTGGAACCAGCCATGTCCAACACAATCTCTCCTCACAAAGGCCACCTCTGCAGTCCCCAGCTGACAATGTGTTGACACTTGGATCCAACGCAAACTTGTACTAAGCCCCACCAGATGTTTGGGATAGTGGAAACCTTAAAAGGGAAAGCCTGCACGTAAGGAGATGATCTACTTATGTTTTTCGGTACACAGCCATTGATAAAAAGACTTGAAGAATGGCATGGAGGTCTATCCAGAATCAACAGATAGTCTGGGTTCAACAAAGGGTCAGTTATTTGCAGTAAATTAACTGAACAAGTTCATGAAACCTTTTTTTTTTTCACTCCACACAGCTAACTTACATTCCTTATTTAATTTTACGATCTAGGTGATAGTTTTTATTTTTCTTACTTGGAATCAGCTATTTCCAAGCACCCCAATAATTTATGCTAGCTTCCAAGAAAAGCCTAGAAATGTCAAAGCTTATTTCTAGGGCTAATTGTTCAGATATGTCTGAACGTTTGGTATTTTGCACATAGCACACACAGAGGTAGAACTCATGAGAGGAATGGGAGAATCAGGCTTTTCCAAACCTACAGGGTGTTCTGGAAAACAAGTGAGGCATCTTGTAGCAATACTTCCCTTTAGATTCCTTTCTGCAGGTGGCACATTAGCAAAGAGGCATTATGATCAGAGAGGAAATCTCCTGCTTCTTAATTGCACTTCAGAATAAGATAAATAAGCATCTTAGGGGCTTCAGTCATCCTTCAGAAAAGAATGTAGCTTTTGCATCTAAAAGCAGACTGAGATTCTCGTCTCATTAAACAGGCTTTAATTGGAAGACACCGTATCATATATGGCGTAAGATGGAATAATTTCCACCTCTGGGCCAGAATGCTAGACAAATCCTAAATGCACATTTTAGAGCTGAGCTTTTTGTGACGATAAAAAGTTTTTTACTTTTATTCAAGATTTGGGACTATTGAATCATTTTACAGATTTTAATGAATAGTAAATATGTTGCTACTGTCTTGGGCAGACAGAAGAGAGAAAAATAAGACATATGTTCATTCAGCCATCAATACTTAAAAATCCTTTAAAATTGAAACTGCAATTTATTTTAACTCCTTTCTCTGATGAGGGTTAGTATAAATGGTCCTCCTCTGTATTGAATAGATCCTAGCTCTAGGACAAAAAAAAAGAAACCAAACAAACTGTAACACTCACTAAACAAATAAATAAACAAACAGTATGAAATAAGAAAACTACATAAATTATTGTCAAAATTGTTGGGTAGAAATTAAGCTTTGTGTACACTGACTAAGATGAAGATTTAAAAATACTGGGCAGATATTGTCCTGGTTCCCTAAAATTCAGTGCAGATGACCCAAACAACCTAGAAATGTCAGTAATATCAAGTTTTTGTCACTAGCATATGTGGACTAATTTACCAGTAACAAGCAAAGAAGGTCTTTAGATGATTAATGTGAACAGGGAGGCAAAAAATTGGTGTATACTGGATCTCCCTCTTCAAGTCCTCAAAGGTTTCTATGGATATTGAGCATATAGGGAACACAGGTAGATATTTCAGACCTACAGGATTGCATTCTCTCCTTATCGTGATGCCAGAGTCATAAACCTCAGGTATCAGTGAAGTGATTCCTGAAATCAATAGATTATATTCCAGCCAGCACTGCAGTGCAAATCAACAAATCTTAACTCACTTGTCACATTAAAATGTATGCATGATAAATCATTAAATATGAATGTGATTAGTGATAGTAGCCTGAAAGAAGATAGGTAGCGTTTTCAAGCAAACAATTTGGTCAGGAAATAGCTATTTTTCATATATTAAATTTATAGCTTAAAAATATTTGAAGCAATGAAGAAACTAGTCTTCTTTAATTTCAAAAAAGTAATCATGAAAAACCAGCCTGTGAGAGTGTAGCTAGACCAAAATGCGTTATACTTGAACAATTGAGTAACAACTGTTTGAAAGGTCACCATGAAAGCATTAGCATTTATCAAAAGCAAGAACATAGCTTTATTTCTCATCAAATTAAAACTAACCAGAGAAATCAGATGTTCTTCCTCAAATATTTGTTATGGGTCAAAGAGGAAACACAATGTATGAGTAGCCAAGAATTTACTGTTAGTATACTTGAGGTCTTAACCTTGCAACCAAATTACAAGTGGTAATTATTAGTCCAATTACAATGGATGCTAACAATTCTAGACCAAAAGTTTCTGTACTTCCCATCCATATGTACATCTTTTATCTCACCACCTTTTCACAAAAATTGAAGATGCAGCTGCCTCTACATCTCATTCTGAACTATGTATCCTCCTTCATTGCCACTGTTAACTTCAGCAATGCAAGAAGCAGAGAAAGTATTGAATGTTAAGACAAAATAGGTGAGAAAA
Source organism: Cariama cristata (assembly GCF_000690535.1). Classification (NCBI taxonomy): domain Eukaryota; kingdom Metazoa; phylum Chordata; class Aves; order Cariamiformes; family Cariamidae; genus Cariama; species Cariama cristata. Next base: position 360 of record NW_009605371.1, on the reverse strand, counting down.
TTAAAAATTACTAACATGACTATTTTTACAATACAGTATCCATAAATTCATGGCTGATGTTTACAGAAAGGGAAATTTGGTTGAGTCCTAGATATTACAGATCCTCAGTAGGCAAAACCCAAAATTTTCCTGAAACAATTTAAAGCAAACAACACAGAATGATTTATTTGTGCAGTATCCATATTCCAGGATCACAGCTACAAAAAAAATCTCAGAATAGACAAAATCACATTAAAATTATAGGGAATATTTCCCCATAGAGATCACTGATTCACGGAATTACAGAATGGCTGAGGTTGAAAGGGATCTCTGGAGGTCATCTGTTCCAAAACTCACATGAGAGATGCTCCAGTCCCTTAA
>NW_009605370.1:0-11081 GCF_000690535.1 Cariama cristata | reverse complement strand
TGCATCAGCGGTGGGAAGGCTCTCAGGAGCCTGCCGGGAATGTCTGACCCCCGGGTGTGCGGCAGCGCCCCTGGCCGCTGGGAGAGGGCCGTTTTGCGGTCGCTGGTGCCTGTGGGGGAGGCAAGGAGGGTAGGCCTTACCTGCCACCCCTTCGCCACCCGACAGGCAGCACGCCGGGCTCCGGCTTTGTAAAGCATCCAGATTAGCCCGTGTGTGCACTGAGAGTTTCCACTGGGTGTTTAGCCCCAGCGGCCCAAAGTCCATTGAAGTCGTCAGGACTTTCGTTTCAGTGGGTTTGGAGTCGGAGCGCAGTGAGATGAGTCGAGGCGATGATGATTTAAGCTGTTCCGTAGTAAATCCATGTTCGGTGATGGTCTGGGGATCTGCCTCTACTGGCTTATTGGGAAATGAATCTTCTGTCCCTCTAAAAGTGCCCGAAAGCAACGTCAGGCCTGTGCTGCTGCCCTCGCTGGTGTGCTTGGCGAGAACAGTTCCTCCTAGATCTTTGCCAAGATACTTTGTAGCCACGTTTTTTCCTGATGCTATTCCTCATGGGTGCTCCTGGCATCCCAGTAAGCATGCTTCAGTGTGATCTAGTGTTAGGACTCTTGATACTGCAGATACGGTGTAGATTGTGTTGTCTTGATCTAATCTTGGGTGGATCAGAGAATGAGGGCGTTTTGTTCTGCATCCTCAGTGTTCTTGGGTGTGATTCTTGTTCAAGCTTAGGCAGTCTTTGAGCACCAGAGATCTGGGTTTAAAAAAAATCTGGAATTATTTAGTTAAGGAGCTTTACTAGGTGGGGAAGGTGGAGGCAGGGGAAGGAGTAAGTGAGCAGAATTCACCTCCTCTGGCTCCATAAGTAGCTTTGATAGGGTCTTCAGGTTTGCAGACTTTCTTTACAAATCGTTAAATGAGCTTTTTTGCATATCTTGCCTCTGGAATTGGTAAACCTTATGCTCTCTGATGCAATAACATCTGCTTTGCATTCTAGAGCTGGTGTAAGCTACCTAAATTGGGCTTGGCCCACTACATGAGCAGTGTAGGCAAAGTAGATGGCTGTGCCAACAGTATGAGGAATTGTGCCAGTGAACTTGTTAAGTGTATCTGATAGTGAAGAAGTGGGTTTTCACTGTCCTCTCCTTTGAAAGAAATGGGAATAGTTATAGATAGAAAGATTGTGGCCCCATACCCACCAAAAACCCTCTACTTTTTGCACCTACAAGGTTATTTTCCATCTTATGTTGCCTTCTGGGCTATTCGGGGGAGTTACAGGATTTTTTGCAAACTATGACAAATACTTTGAATAAATTCCTCAAGGGCATTTCTCAGAGTGAAGCAAAGGCAAAAGTCCGTGTTAATATCCACCAGAGGAGAACAAGTATGAGTTTCCAGACCAGCTTTGGAGTTACCATAACACTAAAAAATCCCATCTCCTTCCTGCCCACCTCCCCCCTCTTGTCTCTTAATCGCTATGTCTAGGCTACATGCATTTGACAGGCAGTTAAATCCAGTCTCTGAATTTATAATAGACTGGGTTTATTCCCATAAGAATGGTGGGAACAAAGTTAAAAAATCATGTTGTAGATAACCATCCATTTTAGAGAATATAATTTCCTCTGGGGCGTGAAATAACTAGTTGTGAAACTTGCAGTAGCTGGTGACTGTAGGGAATTATTGTAGTAATCAAGCAGTGAATGTGTGGCTTAAGCATCTCCTATTTTAAGGAGGCAGCTTCACCTTTATTACCACCCACACTTTTGGTGGTGAATCACATTTTGAAATAACAAGAACTGTATAAAAAGGGCTAAAGAGACATATCTCTCTAAACCCCTTGATATTGTAGCTTTTTCTACCTGCGTTTCTCTGGAAGTTGTCTGACCAACATAACCTGAGGTGGTGGAAAATGTGCAGTCGTGTCTGTTATCCTCTGTTTGTGACAAGTGAACGGTATTTTGTTTTATTCTTCTTTCTCCATAATATGACTAAGGCTTTCCTCACAAAGGTGAGTTTTTATAGGGATTTTGACATTTTCCAGGAATGTGATCTTTGTTATGAGTACTCTCTAAATGTCAAGTGAAGCAGCGGAGGTTTTGATCTGTGGGTATGTGTTCAGACTGAGTTACGGAAGCAGCACTAGATGCTAAGAATTCCTAAAGATAAGCTCAGGAGATGAGGATGGAGTACTAGTACCATGGATTTGCATATGGCTTTCTGCTATGATGGGAACAGAGCAAAACATGGAAGTCCTTTTGGTTTTTATTTTTTAAGCTTTGAATAGATCTATTGTGGATCAAAGATATCTGATCACTGGATCCCAGCCAACAACTCCGGAATAGCTGTGGGACACTCCTTTTTCTGAAGAGGAAAATCTCTTGTCTGAAATGCTTTCTTAATTCCCAAAGTAGGTCAGGAATGCAGTCATTGAGATATGTATGTGTAGTGAGTGAGTCACAGTGTGATCAGCTGTTGGGAATGCTGTGTACTACTAGCATTTGTTAACTGCTAAATTGCATTGGGAACAATAAACTAACAAAGAGGAGGTATTACATAGTTTGTTTCATCTTCATTTGTCTCAAAGAAAGGGGATACTTGTGGGTTTTTTTCCATGAGAGGGTAGTGTCAAACCTACTGTGGAGATTGTGACTGTTTTCAAGCATTAAGCCAAATTGTTTGGGATGCCACTATAGAAATTGATGAAACAGCCAACTGACGTCGTCCTGGGGAATCATAAGCAGTCTCAACACATCTCCAAAATTGGCAGTCGAACTGGGCCAAACGTGGCAGGGGAGGTTGCATGCCTTCTCGGTCCGATCACGCGCGGACTCACTGCAGCGCATCTGGCTGTGAAGTTGTTCCCAGTGGTAAAATCCAAGGATGAGGTATGATGAGCCCTTACTTCCATTGGTGTCCATTTTTCCTCCTGTACAGTGGTTAAGAGATTGCAGCCCTGGTGCAAGGAAGGGTAACACTTGGAGAGAGATGGTGCTGCCTAATCTGCTGCTGGCAGAGCTGCCTGGCAGTAGAAAGTGTGGTTCTTTTTTGGAGCTAATTTTTACCACTCTCCTGAAACGGCTCAGGTTTGCTTACCCAAGGCTAATGTAAATGCAGCCCTAAAGTGCTCACAATTGGAAGAAGGTTTATATACTGCATATTCTGTAGATCAATGTAGGTAAATGTGAGGTGATGGCAGAGGAAAAGCGAGTGCTGTTTATCCACTGGATGGTGCTGCTGTTTTATGCAACAGCAAAGGGATCCTGCATAGCTCTGACTGAAGGCTTCAAGTACTGTTTTGCTTCAGAGAGAATTAAGGATATCCACAGTCCTCTTCTCCTTAGCAAATCCTGCATGTTGTGATCCGCCTATAATCCAGTGCTCCTGAGACGCTAAACGTAGCTAATGACTCCAGATGGGAAAACTCATGTTTTCTGAGGAATTCCTCCTGATCAGGACCAGAATTTTTCTTAACAAAAATCTTATTTAAAACTTCCTTCAATCCCCCAGCCTCCCTGAGTAAAGCTTTTTCACCTGCAGGATGAGTATTTGTTAGCTCAGTCAAGCACAGTAAGCTAGCTAGAAGTCACTGGAGGAAAAGCTTGTTTTCAGAGTCCATGGTTATACTTCATTGTGGAGGAAGAGAAGACTTGTTCATCTGATGAAACCGCCTTTCCAGAGGCCAGGACTTGAGTTTGAATTTTGTTTGCCTAGCATAGCATCAGATAAGATCTGAAATGGATATTTGTAACTTATGTTACATTTTTCTAATGCCCTTATAACTTTTTATTGCATTGTTTTATAACTCCTTCATAAAAGATACAACTGCAATCCTTATAAAGGAGAGGACTTTGTGGATCGTTGCCTCTGTAATTTGTATTCCTTGTCAACACTGTTAGCCTTTTATTGGAAAGGAAACAAAGAACAGTAGCCTGTGTGGTGTGAGAAATTGTTTTGCAAGCTCTGCCTATGACTCAGTTGTTGGACTTCTGCTACTGATAATTGATGGAAGTAGAAATTAACTCAAGATGCTGGTTTTAAGGAAATGGGACAGTGGGATAGGAAGTGGTGAAAGTATTTAGGTGAAGATGGCCACATTGGTTCAGGAACTGTTCTGAAAGGTGATACTTTGAATTTTTAGTGCCTTCTAGCATCAGAGGACTGGCTATCAGCTTCTTTCACTTACCAGATACCCCAAATTCTGGTAACAGAGGAGAATTTTGCAGAGAAAACTGCAGTCTGCTGGCGGTAGGTGTTTTCTGATGACCATTGTTCGACTGTGGAGTACAGGTAGAAACCCCCTGTGTGATGGCAGTGGTTCAGCACAGAGCATTGTGTTCTGTGTCACTGGCAAGGCTTTTGTTGCTACCCAGGTTCCTGCAGCAGTCATGTCTGAGCTAACTGAGAGCTGATCTGGTGGGAGGCATGTGTGGGTGTCACTAACCAGGGTCTAGGGACTGGCAAATGTGAGGGGAAAACAGAGGTTAGAAGAAATAGTATCTTATTTGGAGGATGGCCGTGGTTCATACATGAAGCAAGTCTTAACTTCAGAGGGATAACAGCATCAGATTCATATGTTCTGTGTCACTGGCAAGGCTTTTGTTGGTACCTGGGTTCCTGCAGCAGTCATGTCTGAGCTAACAGAGCTGATCTGGTGGGAGGCATGTGTCGGTGTCACTACCCAGGGTCTAGGGACTGGCAAATGTGAGGGGAAAACAGAGGTTAGAAGAAATAGTATCTTATTTGGAGGATGGCCGTGGTTCATACATGAAGCAAGTCTTAACTTCAGAGGGATAACAGCATCAGATTCATACCTTAATTTCTCATCTTACTGTACACTGTTTGGACTCAGGGTAGTGATTCCCCATTGAAGCACAGAATCTTTCTAATTCCTCCTGTCACCCTGAATTCCCTTTAGCTGCCACTTCGTTTGTGTGGAGTGTGTCCTTTCATGTCAGCAAGGACTATTTAGAAATCCAGCGGTTTCCTTTTGGAGGAGAAATATTATAGCCCAGCAGCTAATGAAGATGACTGTGGCCTTTGGAGGGAAGAGAAACTTACTGAAAATGTGACTGGATAGGTAAACCGGGACTACTTGGGGAAACAGATTTGCAGGGAGGTGGAATGACTGACTACCTAGCCTTGTCCCAACGTCTGACATTTGTACTAAAAGTCAGAGCTATATCTTTTGCAAAATGGAGGAGTTACAGTTTCTGGCTACTTCTAAGATGTAGTTTCTGTGTGATCAGAATGGCTGGGAGAGAGACTCACACGTGTTGAGTGTGAGCTCTGTTTGTTTTGGCTATTTGTTAAAAGATCTCCTCCGTGTGTGTTTACACACTTCGGTTTTGATCGACCCAGGTAGCTGTTGTCTGTTCCTCTTCCCTGGTCTTTGTTTTGTTTGTTTTTCCACTGTGATGTGAAGCTATTGGATGAGTTACACAGGGTGTTACCCGTATATTAGCCTTAGAAAGACCAGTGGAAACAGGATGGAGAAAACAGAAAACCCAGCTTTTCTCTGTACAGACTATGCTGAAATTTTCACACCCACACGCTTAAATCAACTTTGTAGTGGTGAAGTTTGACTTTTGGCATGGGCAAAAATACTTCTATTTCAGGCAACTCTGCATGAAAATTGTAGGTTGAATATTGCCAAGTCTCTCTCCTCTGTGGACTGTGTTTCTTTGTCCTGCAATAAAAGATTCCTGTGTCTCATCCACTGTCCTTGTGGCAGGGTGGAGCTGTATGACCTTAGTGAAGAAAGGGAGTACCACCATGTATGAACCCAACAACCTTGAGACAGGAGCAGAGGCATTCTGAAAACTTGTTTTTAGGGGAGGATTTTATCTTCCAGCTATTTTCAAGCTGCCCGTGAACACCCAAGAGCGTTGGGCCTCAGTTCTCGTTTTATGTGTAGATCATGACAGTTTCGTACCTAACCCGGCCGTGCTGTGAGTTGGTTGATGAGATGGTTCCCTAAAATGTCCCAAGAAAATTGCATGCTGTCCTACACACTTCTGTTTGTTTTTTTTTTTTTTAAAAAAAAACTGCTGTCAGCACAATTGAGGTGGGAAATTGTTAAAAGATCTCTTTGATTTAACACGTCATTCAGGCAACTGGAAGATCCAGCAGTCCTTTGTTCTGCCTCTGGGCCCCAAGCTTTCCTTTATCCCCTATATCTGGTCTCACAGATGAACATCCACATCGGAGCAGAACTAGGGGAGAAAATCTGATGTTAATGTAACTGGGAATGTAACATTGCAGCAGAGAGGAATTCCTGTGTGATATAAAGTCATAAAAAGAAAACCCTGTACCAGAGGCTCTTGAACCTGTATGTTGATCTTGAAATGCCTTCTGGGCAGCTTTCACTGCTCAAACGCTCTACCTGGGACACAGTGCAGTCGCAGCTGTGAAAATCCTACTAACTGTGGTGTTGGCAAGTGATTTCCTGTGCTGAGGGCTGAGAACCTGTACGGACAAAATTTGGGATGGTGTCTGTCCTCTTGCACTTTGCCATCTCACCTGCAGCTCAGCAGAGACACTGCAGGTTTACAGAAGCCCCTTAATCTGTGCTAGGCTGCTAGTGGAGCTGCTCCACTGCGGGTACTGGTGGGGATGACATCTTTATCACTGCAAAACTTTGGGTGCACATGCAGAGAAGATGATGGACCTGCAGCCAGTACCTTTATACTGGTTTCCAGCAGAAGTGCTGTCTTGGGAGGCCCCTCCATTCCCAGGCTCCTTCATGACCAAGGTCTGTCTCTGCAGCCAAGCAATGCTACCTGGCTGGGTGGGATCCCATGGAGCCGCAGGAGCATCACCTGCTCGCTCTGGCTCCCACCATCCTGTTTGCCATCTCCTCCTATAGCATTTTGTGGCCAATAGTTTCTTCGTAAAGGATGGGTTATCCTTGTTTGTTCATGGATATTCTGTACCCAGGAATGATCTGCATCGTGCGTGACAGTTTGGTAATACTTATACTGACAAGCCCATGACGGTGGTGTTGCTCACCTTTCTGCAACTGGAAATGAGGCAGACAGCCTCTTGCTAATTGCATCAAAATGCGATGGGCTTTATCCTGCCCTCTGCAGTCATAGCGACTGGCTCAGCTGAGAAAAAGTGACTGTTTCAATGTCTGGGGGGGCAAACACATGCAGATATTTGGGATTAGGATCTGGGAGCCCAAGACTGATCCACCACGTTATCCTCAGGTGGGAGAGCGTGTGGTGGTGGTTATGGCAGGGTTCTGTCCCCTCAACCTAGGGAGTTACCAGCACGTGGTGGGATAGCAGAGCTGTGATCTGAGACTCCCTCGTACAAACCTTCTTTCTCTCTCTAAACAAATCTACCAGAGGACAGGACACTGCATTAGCTGCCTGTCTTGTGTTCTTGATTCTTTTTCCTTCTTTGTGAGCACAAAATATCACAAAATAGCCATGTGTATGGCTAGTTTTGGAGAAAGGAGTGGCCGGGGTTCTGAGAGTGTGCTCCTCAGGTCACTTAGCTGAGGGTATTGACAGGTATGTTATTTAAAGTTGTGTTTCAGTGCACCTAGGCAGGGATGGTATAAGGATGGTCTGTTGTTTGCCAGTTCTGCTCATCTCTTCTCTGTGCATCAATTCCACTTGCCAATTGCAGTGTTGAAAAAAAATTTGATCACCTGGACCCTGCTCTGAGTCAATAAAACTGGTGACCAAGGGTTTGCAGGCATGAGTGCGACTCGATTTGGCCTGCCGGAGAACCCTGGTAGTGTTGGTGACCACCAAGCCTGTCGTGATTTTGGCATTTCAGGTGCTGTTAGCAGAGCAGGCAGGTAGAACAGGTACCTGTGACTGAGCATATCTAACCCAGAGTCCCCGGCACAAGATCAGGCAGCCTTAAGATACCATTTTTGTGGACTTTTCAAGCTGGTAGTACACTTCAAAGTTTGTAGCAGGTAAACTTGTGCTTGGGGTATGTACAGTGAATGGCCTTTTTAGTGAAGCAGTCGCTATTTATTTATACATAAATGGAACTGCAGTCTTCTGGTTTACTTGAAGTTGTAAGGCCGGACCTTGTCAAATGCTGATACTAAGAGAAGTGAGAGGCTGGCTGAATACAATGTTCTACAGGGAACAGTAAACAACTGAAAGAACTGGCCTTCTAGAAAAACTGTCTTGCAATTCAGCTGCAATCCTTCAGCAATAAATTGTTTTACAGGATAACAGAGAAGCCAAAGACTAACCACATGACAAGATAGGAATTTTTTCTTTTGCTGGATAGATTATATAGCAAACCATGTGAAATTTGGCAAGTAAAATGCCAACTATTTATCTTGAAAGAGAAAGAGACAATTTGCATTTTGTAGATGTGGGTTATGAGTGACATAAAGCTAATTCTCAAATCAAATTGTATTTTAGGGAGAACCTGAACTTCCATCCACAAAACAGGGTAGTTATTTCATGTGTTTGTGGGGCACTTGATGTATCTAAATGTTTTTAATAGATTGACCTCCTGATCAACAGTGAAATACTTTGGCAGTGGCAAAACAAATAGCCCACCTTAGACTCCTGAGCTGCTGGAGCATTGTGGCTTCAGCTGTCAGGGTTCTGAGGATGTTGTGGTGGAGCCACCAGTGTCTAGATGAAGCTGAAAACAGAAAGATATCCATGTAGCTCTGAGCAAAAACAGGACTGTTGGCACTGTGCTGGTTAAATTCTCATGTGATTAACTGCCTTTTACTGTTCTGTCTTCTTTCTGTTTGTTTTAGAGACCTTCTGTCTGGAAAACTGTGTGGTGCTGTAGCATGGTCATCATATTCCTCTCGGCAATAACTGCCTTTCAGTATCAACTAAAGGAAACTCAGTAAGGTAATTTGCAAGTGCTTTAGAGTAATTTAGATAAAGTTTATAAATCCAAGGGCTTGTTACTTGCTCTTGGATTCTCAGAGCGCTTTACCACATGGTTTTCACAGAATAACACACATAGTTAAACAACCAGTCATTTTCCACAGTCCTCGTTTTTCTGTAGAGTTCAGTGTCGCCTTGCGCTTGATTGTTTTGTGCATGTACTCTTAAGATATTCATTATTTTAGTTAACTGGGTTTGTGTTTACTTACGGTTACAATATCAAGGGGTAAATATGAACTCAGACATTGACCAAGGTGAAAGGTGGGGTGGAGCAAAGGAGGAGCCCTAGATGACAGTCAGTGGAGTACAGTACAGCAGTGTGGATTGCTTAGGGAGAGGGAGGGAAACCTCAAATGCTGAAAGATAGACAAGCCCCAACTGACATCTGCTTGGAGTCACAGGGTGGGTTTAGATATCACTGAAGCTTGGGGCTGCATGAGATGACCTTTCAAGATGTCTCTTGAGCCTTTGTTGCTGTGACTTTGCAGTGTAACTCATTCTACGTGAATGGGTAGTGTCTCAGTGCAAAAGGAGTGCAAAGGAGAGAGCTGTAAGGGCAGGTTAGTGGAGATGACCATAAGGGCTGGACACCACCTGAATTTGACATCATCCTCTTAACAACATAGCTTAGACTGTTCCTGTTGTAGGCCTGATCATTCTCATTTGATAACTAAAAATGGGGACACAAGGCTTGAGATGCAAGCTGTAGAGCTAGGAACAAACGCACTCAGTGTATGTCCTGCCTGACTTCTATGTGCCATGCTTTTCACTAGAGTGACAGCCATCTTTAGGAAGTGCAGCTCACGGGAGGAGATGAATAATGTCACTGCACAGCATTATTAGAAACAGACTGGCTGATCCTCTCGGCCCTGGCTGAGACTGCAACAGGAGTCTCCTTCCCGGAGATCTAAGGCCTGTGAGACAAACCATGATTGAACAGATGTTAAGCAGCTCCCAGGGAAGCGAGAGAGAATGGCGTGTTCTTCCTGAGCACAAGGATCTCACATTTCCACTACAATAGCACAGTGAGCTGCCTTCCTGCCCAGCAATTACTTCTGGGAAAGGAAATCTTCAAGGCGCAGGAGCAAGCTGTCTCTGTGTGCTGAAAGACGAGCCAGCACGGAAGACCAGTCTGGCTGAACTGAGAACTTTGGCTGGAACTCAAGAAAAAAAGGAGAATTTATGACCTTTGGAAGAAGGGACAGGTAACTCAGGAGGACTACAAGGATGTTGTGAGGTTATGCAGGGAGAAAATTAGAAGGGCCAAAGCCCAACTAGAACTTAATCTGGCTACTGCTGTAAAAGACAATAGAAAATGTTTCTATAAATGCATTAGCAACAAAAGGAGGGCTAAGGAGAATCTCCATCCTTTACTGGGTGCTGGGGGAAACATAATAACAAAAGATGAGGAAAAGGCTGAGGTACTTAATGCTGCCTTTGCCTCAGTCTTTAGTAGCAAGAGCAGTTGTTCTCCGGGTACCCAGCCCCCTGAGCTGGAAGACAGGGACAGGGAGCAGAATGAAGCCCCCGTAATCCAAGGGGAAATGGTCAGTGACCTGCTACACCAGTTGAACACACACAAGTCTGTGGGGCCAGATGGATTCACCCAAGGGTACTGAGGGAGCTGGCAGAAGAGCTCACTGAGCCACTTTCAATCATCTATCAGCAGTCCTGGCTACTTGGGGACGTCCCAGTTGGCTGGAGGTCAGCAAATGTGATGCCCATCTACCAGAAGGGCTGGAAAGAGGATCCAGGGAACTACAGGCCTGTCAGCCTGACCTCGGTGCCAGGGAAGGTCATGGAGCAGATCATCTCAAGTGCCATCATGCAGCACGTACAGGACAGCCAGGTGATCAGGCCCAGTCAGCACAGGAAGGCAGGTCCTGCTTGACTGACCTGATGTCATTCTATGACAAGGGGGCCTGCGTAGTGGATGAGGGAGAGGCTGGGGACGTTGTCTACCTGGACTTCAGTAAAGCCTTTCATACCTTTTCCCACAGCATTCTCCTGGAGAAACTGGCTGGTCATGTCTTGGACAGACATATTCTTCCCTGAGTAAAAAACCAGCTGGATGGCTGGGTCCAAAGAGTGGTGGTGAATGGAGTTCAATCCAGTCGGTGCTGGTAACAAGTGGTGCTCCCCAGGGTTCAGTGTTGGGGCCAGTTCTGTTTAATGTCTTTATCAATGGTCGGGACAAAG
>NW_009605369.1:0-19100 GCF_000690535.1 Cariama cristata | reverse complement strand
TCCCTCTTCGACGGGGCCGGAGAGAGATCTAGTTGGTTTATAGAGCTGTATTTATAGTTTCTCCCCTTGGGACTGAAGGATTTCGCAGTGAATATGAAGACTATCCTTTTGAAATTTTACTGCTTTAAATAGTTCCTAAAATGAATCACTTTGCCTTTTAATCTCTAATTTGGGAAGCTTTAAATACCCCCCCTGCTCCTCCTCCAGGGTGCCCCTGAGGAAGTGAGGATTTGGTGAAAGGAAGTTAAAATGAATTAAAAACTCACATGGAAGTACGTTTTTGTAGCTGGGAAAACAGTTGCTTTTTTATATTTAGTAACTTATCTGCACTTCAAACCAGATTTTTTTCTATTTCAGCTGAACTTCATTTAGAATGTTTCAGATTAAAATTGTGTCAGTTTTCATGACCATAGTAACATAGCAGCGGTGCTATAATGATTATTGTGTGTTACTGAAATATTTTTGGGTTGGTTTTTATAAAATCTTGGTGTGGGTTTTTTTGGGTTGTTTTTTGTTTGTTTGTTTGTTTGGGGTTTTTTTGCAAACAGTGCTTAAAATTGTACAGATTTATTTTAGGATAGAATGTTCATTATCTACCTTAGCTTTGTTGGGTTTTTAAATGAAACATTATTTTCTTCACTGAACGTCCCTAAAGCTTTCCATAGCAAGTGACATCACTGTGTGCCTTTTCTTTTGTTTTGTTTTTAAAATTGCTGATTTGGCTTCTAAATGATTTTTTAAATTTATGTCTGCTTTGCTCCTGTTGACTGAGCGCATTCTAAATACATGGGTAAGCAAATGTGCATGACTTGAAGGGGCCTGGAATGATAAGAGAGTATAGATGTTGGGGAATTCAGCATCCCAAATAGGTAGCCTGACATGAGGTGTGGAGAGTTAAGTTCAGGACTTTGTCCTCGATAAAGGCAGTGAACAGGGCTCTCTTTTAACAGCTCCCATTACTGATTATAATAAAACCTGTATGTAGTCACCTCTGCATTCATTCATCTCTGCCTCCTGTGAGGCCCCATTTCCCAGTCGTTTGGTAGTTTGCATGTTTGTTTTGAAACACGAGGAAGGTTGATGTTACCAGGACTTGGCAGAGTGTTTAAATGCTGCTGGTGGATGGCTATTTTGTACAGCCACTTGTACAGGTGGATGCTCTGAGGACCTTAGCAGTGCCCTTCTGTGATGGTGGTTGATGTCTGAAAGGGCAGTTAAATGCCTAAATCCCTCCTCGACTCTATAGCAAATCGATTTACTTGATATAAGCAGAAACTCTGCATAATCAAAGCATAAAGGTAACCTATAAAATAAATAAAACACAGTGTAATGACCATAGCCAAATCTGTCATGATAGCTTTGCAGAACACTGTATTACAAATTTGTTGGAGAAGGAAAAAAAGTGTATATATAGGCCAGAAGATTATTCTGGTCATATGAAGTGCTAAGGGAAAAGACAATAAACAGAGCAACAAATACTCAGATTGCTTCTTAGAGTAGGTGTTTGAAGAGTTTGTCATAGAAGATTAAATCAGAGCTATAGTTCAGTGTAGAGATCTGAAATCATAGAATCACAGAATCATTATGGTTGGAAGAGACCTCAAAGATCATCAAGTCCAACCGTATACCCGATGCCACCATGCCTGCTAAACCCACTAAACCATGTCTTGAAGCACCACATCTAAACGTTTTTTTAACACCTAAATACTGGAAAGTTTTTAGATACATCAACTAAAGGATTTCTCAAGGTAAAGAGTCATCTTTTGGAGCTTGGAGTTTAAATTAATAGGGCCAAATGTACAACCCATTTGTCAGGAATCTGTATGTTCTCCTTGATCTTGATTTTTTTTTTTTTGATTGATTGACCTTGCATGCTTTTATGTTCTTTCATGTACAGTATAGACTTGTTTTATTTATAATGCTTGTATAGTCATATTATTGCTATAGTCTGCTGTTGCAAAGGCCTTATCAGTGAGTTCCTCATCTTTGTCCGTCCCTTAGCAGCTGTACAGAATTCTGATGGTTTCTGAATTTTGCTACTCTCTGTATTAAATTAATGCGTGATTCCCCTCCCATTACACAGGGTATTTCTGAAGTTGCATTATCAAATATGAAATGTTTACTATTGTCATGCATGATACCTGAACACCAGTTTATTGATAGGACATGATGGGGGTTTTTTGTCTGCTGGTTAACAGTCAGTTGTAGAACAATGCTTGGTCTGCACCAGTTGCAGTATTAATCTACAAGTGGTCCCTTTTTAGGTGATTTTTAAGCTATTTTTAGGGACACATACTGTATTTTGAGAAAACTTTTGAGGCAGTGCATCAGAATATAACTTATTGTTTTGGATATTTATACTACAATTATATTTTACCTTTACAAAGATTCCTCTTCATCTGTCAGTGTAGAAAATTACATTGCTGATACTCGTAAAAAAAAGAAAATATTTACCACAATGGATTGTAAGGTCTATTGTAATATTGCCTGAAATTTTTGAGAGGTCACGTAGTCTCGTAAACAGTATTTTAACTATTAAAAAAACCTGTGTTTTTTAAATTCATCTCTTCTTTTAATGTCTAGGAAGGAGAGCTCAAAATGAACAGTTTCTTTCACCAGTTAATAGAATTTTGGGGAAAACACAATATCCTGACATTATTTGTGAGAGATGATAGAGTAGCCCTGTGGTTATGAACTGATCACACCAGCGCTATGCTTGGCTGTCACTGAGAGCCTGAGCTAGTGTCAAGGACTGTGATACACAATCTCTTTGAGACAAGTTTGGCGTGGGGACCAAATGATTTGCTGTCACAGCTTTACCTCTGGGGATACCAAGATGATCACATTTTTGTCCCGAGGACTGAAGCAGAAGTAGGGTCACATGCCTGTTTGTGACGATTTGGAAAATAATTGTTAGGTTGATTTTGTAGGTTGAGTTTTGGTATATTGATGATGTGCCTGCAGTTAATACAAAGAGATTAATGCAGGAGAGAGTGTAAGCGTGCCTGTCATTTGCTTTGGATTTTCTTCTGAGCATATTTTTTAGTGTGTTTGAAAGGAAAGAATAACAGTTACAAAGAGCCAAAATATTAGATAGTAGCTTTTCAACAGGTAAATTGCTGCTGGGGTTATTGCGATATTGGAGGGGATTTATGTTTTAAATTAAACAAGGATGACTCACAATACAAGGAATCCCTCGGGGCATTTTCTGTGTAGACGTTCTCAGATCTGTTTCTTGTAGGTATGTCTGTAGTGGGACAACTTGAAGGAGAACTTGTAGAAAAACAACGTAATGGCTGTCAAAGTTGGCTAAAAGTGATAGCTTGAGCATAAGAATCAGCGCTGACACCCCATTCCGCCCCAGCCTGACAATTAAGGTTGGGAGTGAGGAAAGGTTTTAGGAGGTACCTGGAGGTATGAACAAGGTGTGGAGAGGAGATGTGCTAGGATATGTCATGATCAGAATGATTGTCCAGAGGAGAGGACTCTTCCATCACTCTTTGAGCAGACCTGTGAATAGTACCAGCAAGATTTGAAGAAAATATTAATCAAAGTGAGAGGCAAGGGTCTTCACAAGACTTCACACAGGGCAAAGAAGGAGGGGAGCCTGCTTTGGGAACACTGAGAACATTACTGGGGTATTGCCCAACTGTGTGCTTCTAAAGGGAGTGTGGGTAAACATCTTAGAATATTTTGTGTGGAGTGGATAGTTTGCAAGGTGTCTGAGAATGTTATTTTCATGACATTTTTCTCCAACAGTTAAAAAAAAAATTGATACTAATCCCTAATAAAGTAAAAGATCAAAATAAGGAGAATGTGTCTGTGAAATGTAGCATTTATTTAATAAAATTTAGCAAATAAATGTAGGCTCATGAGTCATCATAGATCATTAACGATTTGTTTTCGTGCATTGTATTTAACAAAGGGCTTACTATCCCCTCCTGATAGAGCTTGTAGTTTGGTTTAAATGGTTCAACAGTAACATTTGCAGTACAGTGAATTTTAAATTGAATGTAGTTGTGTATACATTGAACAATGTATACATTGGGTATACATTGATGGAGTTCAGAAACAATGCAAGTCTGCATTTATATTTTTTAGTAGTGTAGATTGTATGTTTTCTCGTGTGTGTGTATTTTATTTGCAGCACTAATTTTATATTCAAATAAAACCTAGAAAAATTGTTAAAGCATCAAAATTATATTATTTGATATCCTGCATATCTTGTAGGAGAACATAACATTTGAAGCTGTTTATTCTTGTATGAGACTAATTGAAGCTCTCTGTTTCAACTGCTAGGTTATTTTTACTTGCATAAGAGAGGTCACAATACTTTTTCCCTTAGTGTAATTGTGGTAGAAATGTAGAATGATTGGAAAATTGTCAATGTAATCAGGGTTTTACAGTTACTGAAATTTGTTTAGTTATGCTCAGAATGATTCTTCTTTCTGTTACAGAAATGTATAAGCCAAAATCAAAATCACTCCCTTTGCAGGATTTTAAGTGTTTAGAGAGTGTTTATGTTGAAATTGTTGCGGTCTTACTTGAAGTGGTTTTTAACAAGTCAGCTTGATCCTAGTAAAATCTAGTTATGGCAGAAAGGAGTATGTGAGAAAAGGTGAATATTTATTAGCTTTTATTGAATTTACTTTGCTAAAGTTGGAGTATATTTGGGGTAGTGTGCTTTACTATAGTTTGGGAAATAATAGCAATAAAAGCTAAAAACATTGTGCACTTGTGCAAAATCATAATGAACAGTAGTAAATGCTCCAAGAGTGTACATACTTGCTTGAAACAAAAAGGCTTTGAAAAGAATTTATGGTAGATAGCCTGTAAAAATATTTAGATTGTGTAAAGTTGTTTGCAGAACTGTTTGCAGAAGGATAAAAAAATATGTGCTCACCTGATGCAGTTCCACATTTCAGTATAGTTGGGTCACTTCTATGCAGTGTTTATTCTTGTTGAGAAAAGAAATAGTTTAACACAGGAGTTATGCTGGAACACTTTGTTCTGTTAAGCCTCCTCTTTGTAGTATGTTGCTGGTCCTCTAGCTATTTTCCTGTACTTCTTTGGGTGCTGTGCTTTGATGGCTCATCTGTCCTCCTGCACGATCAATGCTGCTCCAGCCATAATGACTGAATCCCATTTCCAAATGTAGATGCTAATTTTGCAAAGAGATTTGTCTGCGTTCAGTTGCTCTGCGAGTCAATTTGCTGTGCCCGCTAACTTTTTCCACCTAGCGCTGTGCTATCCTTTTGCTTGCTTTCAACCAGATCAGTGTTGAGTGTCTGGATTTCTTCCATCTTAGCTTCCAAGTACTGAAAGTGTAATATATTTAGAGTATCACTTGTGATGGTGACTTTATATGTTGCCAAAATCAAAGGCAAAGATGTACACAAAAGATTGCTAGTGGCACCTTAGCCACCTTTCAGAAGGTTTGGCAAAATTTTGAAAGTCCCGATACTATCCTATCTCTTCTGTACAGCTGAAGGACAAGAGGGTGCCAAGAAAGGCTATGATGATAGCTTGTTTTGTAAAGGAATGTCTTAACAGCCAGTTGCTTCTTGATTTGCAAGAAGCTGACCAAGACTGTAGATGAACGTGGACACCCAAAGCCTGAACCCCAGTGCCCTATCCATAAGAATATGCACAGTGCTAGTTATATGGGAAAAGAAACTGGTAGACTTTAACTTTTATTAAAAATAATTTGTTATCGCTTGCTGAAATATGCTACATTCATCTCTGTCTCCCCTCAGGACTCTGTGTTGGCCTGACTGCACCTCTGAATAGCATGACTTCTTCCCTGGTCTGGCTGTCACTCTTTGCCTTCATGGGTTGTTCCCCTATATTGCTCACTCTCCTTTACCCTGCTTGTCATAGCCTCCTTAGGGGATCAGATTTTCTTTTTAAGAAGGAATATACTCTTTCATCAACATGTGTGTATTGAAATTGGAGAGTCTGTAATTCTACCTGGGTGGATGCTGCATTTTGATCAGGCAGGAAATTAATTCAATTCATCAGTACAAATCTCAGCGAGGTGTTTTTTTCCCAATAAACCTTAGCCAGACGTTTTTATCAGCGTAATTCGTAGTAATGCTTTTTATATAAATAAAATTTTGTCGACATATTTTTTATTCTACCAAAAACTCATAGGGGATGAAAAAGCAAGGGAGACTTAGGCAGTATGTTGTACCAAGCAGTTTAAGACAAACAAATCCTACCTAAAATATAAACACCTAAATGTATTTTGCAACATAGTACAACCCAGAAATAGGTTAGGTCAGTCCAAAGGGAAAATAAAAGTGTGTGGGAGACCTGCTGTAGTAATTTTGGATCATCAGCTCTGCTAAGTTTCCTTGACTCCTCGATTTACTTCCCATAAACACCCATATAAATTCCAAAGAGGTACCATTCTGTTAAGTTACAGCAAAGCAATTCTGAAGGAATTTCCTTTCACCTACTGAAATAAGTATTTTCTTCTTTAGTTATGTCATACAGAGCTAGGGTATGTTCCTCTGTGTTAGAACTGGCTGCAGCCGGTAGCTGAACTGTTTGCCAGATTCTCATCTTTCGGGTATCTAATTTCTGATTTGAAAACTGATCAGCAATCCAGTATGCAATGTGTCCATAACAGTAACAGTTTCTGTGGCTCTGTAGCTCTGCTTAGCACTGTAGGAATGTATTGGTCATAATCCAGAAGTAAACAAAAGGAAAAGTGGAAATGGGAGGAGGCTTTGGCAGTTGCGTCCTGAAATGGCGAGAGTGGGGACAGGAGTGCCTACATAATTTGGGGGGCAATTTTCATGTTTGATACATGAAAATTTGTCTCAGTAGGGCATTTTGTAGTCAAGAGAAGGAAAAGGACACAGGAAAGAGGCTAAAAATAAAAGTTTTGATAAATGAAAGGTTAGCATAGGAATATTTGCGTCAGCTGCAGTGGGGCTAGGAATAGTGAAATTGAACTTGGCTGAATAAATGGGCATGAAGTGGTGAAGGTAACTGGTGGAGATTGATGCATTAATGTAATCTTTGGGGAAAGTTTTTCCCAAAGTGCTGTCCTGCTTCCTTTTTGACTGCCACCCTGCCGCTTACAAAGGAGTCACTGTTTTTTTGTTCTGCAGCTGGGGAACAGGCTCTGTTGGGAACAGCAGTTTACAAGAAAGTCCTCTGTTGTATCTTTTGGCCTGACAGGGAAAATGGGAAGTCATATGTGTGGACTGAACTTCTCTATCCCCTCTAATGCAATATGCTGTTATCAATTTTCAGAATTTCCAGGAAGCCACAAAAAAAGAAGAGTCATCAATATGAGTGCCAGACCTTCCTTAATGAGCCAAGAGCTCACAAAGTTTACAGAAGTGTGAACAGAATTAAAATACTATTCTCCTGATTGCACTTTTGTCACTTCTTGCACTGTTTACAGTGTCAAGACAATGAATTCACTTTTTGATAGACTGTGAAGCTTTTTTTTTTTGGTTGTGATTCATCATTTGCCAATGAGTTGTATTTATGAGGGGTTTTTTGCATATCTAAAAAGGATTTTGAAGGATGTGTACCCATCCCCACAGGTAAACACCCTGTGAACCTTGGGATTAAAATTGGCCATGTTTGACCCAGAAGACAAAGTTGAACATTTACAAAAGCATGCACAAAAACTTCTCAGGAACAGTAAGGCACAATCTGCCTAGTTTGACATGTGTTACTTTATTTAAAATTCATATAGGAGAGGTACAAAACCACTACCTTGCAGCTGAAAAAGATTAAACTCAGCTTGACATATGTCAGTCCAAAATGGACATAGGACTTTCCATCAAAGTAGGTTCAGAAGGAATCCATCATAAAATACTTCCTGAGGCTGTTGCTTAAAAGAGTATTTTGTGAGCTGCCCAAGAACTCCCATGAAAATCTTTGTTTCCTTGCCTTTAGTGATCATGCTTTGCCAGCATTTATCATTGTGCTGAACGGAATACATGTTTGTCATTTGGCATGAGAGTTGTGCAACTCACCGCACCTTACGGTTTATGCTTATGATCACCTTTCTTTCTCAGAAAGCGTGCTTACAGTCTCTTTGCTATTGCAGTTGATAAACCAAGTATAAAAGCCTTCCTTACCTGTAATGGCAAGGTGACTTAAGAGCAGAACTGCTGATGCTATTGGTCTCTGCATTATTAGCCATTCCTCCTTTAACTAGGAAAAATGGAAAGATTTCCTTAAAATTCTGCATTGTGAATTAATCTAGACCAACTTTTCCAGGAAACTGTGCAGCACAGCAAATACCCTTTTCTGTGTATAAACTGTAAGGCAAATGATAGGATTGTGCAGTTTGTTAGTTGTGTGTGATGGACCTAAAGCATGCCATGCTGTCAACAGTACTGTTAGGCTGGCAAACTGCACAAGCCTGTGAAAGTTTATTTTTAATAGCAGGATAACTTACTGCAATAGAATCGGCAGCTAATATGCCTACAGCATATTGCTGAGTAGCTTTTGGTAGGGGATATCTTTCATTTCTAGGTAGATGATGTGGCCATATGCTTCTGACATATGCCTTGAGCTGTCATGGCAGTGGAGCAAGTTGCACTCAGATCTCCTAGTGTTATTTTCAAGTTAGCAGCCAGGGTTGTTATTCTTTTCTAAACCTCTAGCTTTATCCTCTGGTGTTAATCAGCTATTGCCACGCTCCGTGTTTAGGAAAATATGTATTAGAAGTCCCATCACAGAAACTCCTGTGAGTTTCTGATTGCTGTCCTTTTGGACCTTTGTGGTCTATTTGTTTTCACCTCTTGGTCTAGCTGTAGAAGAAGGAAATGCTACAGCAGCTGCTCCTGCTGTTGCTGAAAAATCTGCAGCACCATCTGTGTGGTAGTGTCGTGGTACCGTTGTAAAGGTGGTTGGTGCCTAATTGTCTGTGTCAAGTGCATTTCATTACAAGAGGCTGTGTACACCCGGTAGTCACAGCTCCGTTGGGGAATGTTTGGTCCACAGTTTTTATTTAAAGTTTTGAAGATGGCATTTCTTATCTCAAAGAGGTGAACGGTGGGAGGTTAAATGAGAAGTTATGGAACATTTGCAGTTTGATTCTTTCATATAGAATACAGTGAGTGTCTTCTAGTTATTTACTTGTGTAGAGTCTAGCATTTGTGCCAAGTGTGTGGGGTACTTGCTCAGAATATTAAGCATATGTCACTGCATGTTCCCTCTCCCTTCTTCTCTCTCCTTCCCCATATACAGCTTTTAGCACTGATGTAAAAGCACAGACATATTGAGTGAGGAAAAAGTTGGCTGATTTTTTTGGCTGCAATTACCATTGTCAAGTTAGTAGGAAGCAATTTGCTTTGTGTGTAACTTTAAGTATGTATGTTTCTTAGTTAATAACTTTAAAATATGCAGTTTACTTTCTTTTTAATGCTTGCTTGATGCTTATTTATTTTTCATATTAGGTTAGCCTACACAATCCAGAAATTAAACTGGAATCACTAAAAGAAGATATTAAGGATTTTCTGAAGACATCAGGTTTGTAGTAGTTCATTCATACATTTGTGAATAGTATAGATCTACATAAGAACATATATGACAGACATTATGAAAATAGTAGTTTGTGCAGCTTGGCATCTTGTCACTGACAGTGGCCAGAAACAGACATTTGATGATTCCGGATTATTAAATAAGATGGAAAAAATTGAAAGTTGAAAAATTCTTGGATTCCAGCAGCATTTTGGAAAACATACTATGCAAATAATTGATTCATTTTCTAAGATACTGGTAATCTTTTTTGAAAGTTCTGAATGATACAAGAGTTCAGTCACTTCTGAAAATGGAAATTAGCATTCATGGAAGTACTCTTGAAACTTCTACCTTTAGTTAAATTTCAGTTTCATTGGAAGTTGTAGGCTGCGTAACTATAATGTGAAGATTTGATGATAAGTGATATAAGATTTATAATAATCAGGAACATTGTGTGTATTAATATTTATAGTTGTTTTAATAATATGATGGCTTTGAAAAAATAGCATATAATTATTTACCCAAAACTGTGTTGTAATTATTTGAACACTAGATGGAAATAAAGGATATTCAACCTTTATACGGGTCTCAACTTGCAGTTTTTCCTATCTTAATTAGATTAAGGTTTCTTCATCTCTTCCTGTCTGTCTGGTAGGTAGACATGAATTGAGACTCGGCAGAAAACTCTAGTGATTGCAAAGCAGCCTCTGATTCATGCTTCATTACTATTAATTCCTAAAGTTGTCTTCTGGATATTTTTTTTTATTTTAACAGGTTGGGAAAAGAAGCTTCAGAATGCTGTTTATAGTGAACTCAACATGTGAGTTTATTTAGTATTTTTATTTAATGTTTTACTCACATGATTTACTTTTGATTCATTTGTGTATATATAGGTGTATGATGTGTTACTATTATCTGCAAGATCTGTCATACCAAGGGTACCTGCTTCATTTCTGTTTTTAAAGTGCCATTATTTCTTTTTCATCCTAGTGAAAATACTGGACTGAAGTACATTTTAAAGAATGAGTGAAACAAATATCACCAGATTTTTTGGTTACTTCAGTAATTTCTTTGTTGTTTTACTTCCAAAGATACCAACAGTCATAATATAATTCTTGTGTAGCTAAGGTAGTTGCTGCAAATGAATTTTAATTATTTGCAGATGTTTATGACAGCATTGTGCATATTTGTTGTATTAATTATTAAAAAAAAAATCTTTGAGATATTACATCTCTAGACTTACCAGATCAGTGCTCATCATGCTTGGGATACGGTTATAAACACACTGAAATTTGTGAAATTCCCTTTTTATTACTGTTCAGCGAACTTTGGATTAGACTTGTGGGAAGCATAAGTTGCCTTTACATTCTGGCAAGGTGGAAGGGTGAATTTCATAACAGACATGGTCATAAATGCAACTATATAATAATAAATGTGTATGCAAATCTATTTGTGCTAATTTAAACAAGGTTATTAGAGTTACCAGTTTTGAACAGTGTGTCTTAGTAGTACGAGGGACTTGATTGAGCAAAATACTTGTAAATGTATCTGTTAGTAAGGATTCATTTTCATCGTATCTTTCAAGGGAAAAATATTTACCTGTCTTTTGGACTAATGCTTGTGCTTTCTTTGAGTTCATGGAAATAGGCTGCAAAATAATGAAATTAGCCCTGGAAAACTGAAATTAGCTAAGAATACCATGATTTCATGAGCATTGTGAAAAAACCAATAAACAGCATTGCTGAAATCTGTTAGTATTGATTCCATTTTACACATAGGCACAGAGTTGTCCAGAACAAATTAGCAACAAGTACAAGAATGACCTTACCAGTTAAAAATGGGAAGAAATTTGGGGATGATCTCCCAAATCTTCATACAATAGGAACTGATTGAATACATTTAAACAAATGAAAATTCAGGCTAACTGTGAGAGAAGCTTTATGTAAATTTTTTGTTGCCTGAAAGATATTTGAGACAGTTAAAATTAAGCCAGATAAAATGTTTGGCAATAACTCATTGGAAATAATCTGTGCTACTGGAAGATAAATTAATGTTTTGGTTTGGTTGATTTTCTTAATTTTTGTTCCAGCTTTTATATTTTGGCATAATGTAGTTTGTGAATGGATGTTCAACTTTTCTTAGGTCAACACCACAAAGTTCTAATTGCTTTGCACATGTGCATGTTCACTATTGATTTTTAAAAGGAAATCCTCCAAAAAATATTGTGTCTTGAAAATATATAATGTCCTGGATAGTAAAATTGCAGGGAGTCATAAAGATGACATGTTGTGAAGAGAGTACACTTTTAAAATACCCAATTTGTTCATAGAATTATTTGATTTTGTTTTACAAATATTTGAAACTATGAGGAAATATTCTTTTTAATATAAGAACTCATGTTGAAATGTTATTAATACTTACATATCTTTATATTGTTTGTGCCCATAGGAAAGGATGAGGAAGAACTACTTATAAAAATAATGTTTGTTTTTAGTTTTGATCAAAATACACAGTGGTTTACTAGTGCTGCCATGAAAGAGGTTATTTCTAGGTTTAAAAATACAGGATTAATTAAGCAAAATAAAAATCTGAATGTTTAAAATATACTATACTTTCTTTAAGGTTTCCTTCGCCCTGTCATCCTGCAGCACCGCCTGAGCATATGAAAGAACCGTTAGCTTATATGAGGAAAGCACAGGTTGGTTGTTAGCAATTTCACCTTTCATATCAGATCTTTGATTAGACTATTTGAGATTTACTCTGTAGAATGTTATTGTTCAATTTCTAGGTTTTATACCTTAGGAAAAACACAAATTTGTAATTGCGTTGAAGTTAATAATAGTGTTATATGTGTGACAATTTACACACATACAAAAAATGCTCAAGTAATTCACCAACTATGAAAGAAGTAGGATATAGTGGCAGGTAGGTGAATATTGTAGAATAGAGGCAATTTGAAATAAGTCAAGGAGGAGAATTTGATTTTGTTGGGAAGAAGAAAAAGCATAGCTATAGGTCATTTCACTTAGGGTTACAAAAATATTGTTTTGAAGAGACACAGGCAGGTAGTTTCACAATGAAAGACAACAGGCTGCAGAGATAGCAAGATCTTCAAAAAGAAGAGATATATTTAGTACTGAGAAATGTGAAAGGAAGATGAAAAGTGCAGAGCTAAGGAGCTTAAGGCATATTGAAGGAGCATAAGAGAAACTGGACTACAGAAGATAAAATGAGGATTTTTGGTGTCAGAAAAAGAAATAAATTTGATTTGTTGGTTTTATTTTTTTCACCAATATATGCCATTTGAAGTAAATTAAAAAATCCACATAAAAATTAAAAAAAAAAAAAACCAACAAACTTCAATAATATGATCTAATCAAAATATCTGAGGTAATGATAAAATTGTATTTAACTCAGCTATGCCTAGAAATATATTGCAATATTCTTTTACAAGGTATTCAACAAATTGTGTTACTTTTTCTGTCATATTCTTGCTTATTCCAGTAAGTCTTATCTTGCTGTACAGGGTTTCAGTCTTTAGCATTTGGGAACAAAGATTGTATTAAAGAATTTTTCTTCTGTGGTGGGAAATATTATGCCACAATTTACTGCCTGAATATAATCACTCTTCTCGGTTTACTAATGCAAAACCACAGAGGTGTATCTATGTGTATGTTTGTCTAAACCAGTTTCATTAGTTATTATTTTATAAAAGAGTATTCAGTACTTACAGTAACCAATATTTTTAGCTCTATGTAGAAAGGACTGTTTTTCTAATAGTTTAGAAATGAGTATGAGACTTTATCAGTTTCAAAATTTCATAGCCCTATTTCAAAGAGTGTTAGGCATTCATATCCTCTGGGGTGGGTTAGACCTGATCGGCAGCTCAGCTGCTTGCTTACTGCCCCCCAGTGGAATGGGGGAGAGACTTGGAAGGGCAAAAGTAAGAAAACTTGTGATAAAGACAAAGATAGTTTAATAGGTAAAGCAAGAGCTACACGTGCCAGCAAAGCAAAATAGGAATTCATTCATTACTTCCCATTGGCAGGCAGGTGTTCAGCCATCTCCAGGAAAGCAGTGCTTCATCACGCATAATGGTTACTTGGGCAGACAAATACTGTAACTCTGAACATCTCCCATTTCTCCTTCTTTCTCCCAGCTTTTTTATTCAGAGCATGATGTCATATGGTCTGGAATATCCCTTTGCCCAGTTGGGGTCAGCTTTCCTAGCTCTGTCCCCTCCCAACTTGTTGTGCACCCCCAGCCTACTCACTGGTGGGAAAGCATGAGAAGCAGAAAAGGCCTTGAAGCTATGTACATACTTTTCAACAATAGCTAAAACATTGGTGTGTTATCAACAGTGTTTTGGTCACAAATCCAAAACACAGCAATATACAAGCTACTATGAAGAATATTAACTCTATCGTAGCCAAAACCAGTAGATCCTCTTTCAAATCCTTTCTTGAAATACAACTCTTCAGTAAAGACATATGAATCATTTTCATAGAGAAATATTGACAAATGGTGATAGTTGCAAAATAGTAATAAATATGCATTTAGGGAATTAAGATATTTTCTAAAACCACTGAGGTATGTGTGAGCGTTTGACTTTTGAGATGCACACTCATTTATCACCAAGTAATAGGTCTATAAGAAAACAGTCATGATCAGATCAGTTGAATCACATCTAGGTTTTATTTTGTTACTCTTTTTGATTAAAAAGCAAAAAACAATGTAAAAAGCTTACAAAGTCAGTGTTTTGATGATTTTGTTTGTTTAAAATATTTGGAAAAGCTGAAATGCAAATACACAGGTTACTACTATGTTTTGGGAGAGGAGTAGAAGTGGAAACTTACTAATTTACTTCCATTAGGTGTCAGAAATCTAATTAATATTTTGAAGGTAGAGGACTGTTTTTGTTTTATTTGTAGGTATGTTTTTTCACTTTGTCTTTTAGCTTCACAACAGTTGAAAAAGAATATTTCAGTGCTATCAACAAAATCTGTCCTGGTAGAAAAATGGTTTCCATATAAGTCATATTCTATTTTTATTATGCACAGCTACCATTTAAGATGGTGTTTTCATTGTTATGAGCTTGTTGATATTTTCTTTATCCTTTTCTATCTTAATTTTGCTGTACTTCAGAATTCTGGAAAGAAGGGTATTACTTTCTGAAAACTGTCTTACTTTGATGCCGGTTATTGGAATGACTTTGAATCAGTAATTAAACTGTATTAGTATTTTTCTAGAGTAGATGTTAAAATATTCATAATTAACCCCTTTTCCTCTTAAATTGGTTCTGTCTTCCCATTCTTAGACAGCAGACTGAAGTTTTTATACTGTATTATTTTCACTACCTCAAAAGAAAAATGGCTTTCTAGGAAAGGGTAGAGCATTAATGGCAATGAGTAGTAATGCTGTAAATCATTCATGTAGTTGTGGTCTTGTCCAGTGTAGAAAAAGTACTGCCATTAATATTTACATATCTTTGAATATTAATACAATATATATTTTCTAATTGTGTGTGCTGGAGAGCTAGTCCTGTGTTTGGGTTGAGATAGATCACTGGGTAAAGCTGCTTTAATCTGTCATTGTTTAGGTCTTTCCTAGGTAGAGAAATACTAGGTCTTGGGTTTTTTTGTTTCCTGAAGAACGTCAGATACGATGTTTAGGACCTTTCTTTAAAACATCAAGTTGTTTCACATCCCTGGTGTTTTTGAGGTATTTGCTCTGGTTACAGTTTTGGGAAGATAGCTCACCTCTTCCTGCCTTGTTAAACAGCAGAATCATTGCTTAAAATTCATGCAGTTTAATGCTGACAAAGTGTAACCACTAGTTTCTAGGGTTAAAAATTTGAACTTTGTTAATTTGCTTTACTTGTCCAGCAGAGACTGATGTGAGTTGAAACATTCCTGAATCCATCGAACTGCTGTATTGACTATTTTCATATCTACATTTTGATGAGGTGAAGCAACTGCAGACCTCTTCAACTGTTTGCTTTGCTCCCAGAGATTTGTGGGAAAACCTTTGATTTAGGACAACTCTGCTGCACACAGCAATGAAGAAACAAAATGGACAATGTAAAAATAAGAGGAAAAAGAGCTAAAGGGAAGCATAAGAAGCTGAGTCCAAAGAAACGTTAGGAAGTGTTTCCACAGTCTGGTACCTCCCATGAACCTGTCTTTTAATTGTGTCATATGTAGATTTTACAAAGTTCACAACAAACCGAACACTGTAAATCTCAACAGGAACTCTTATCGTAATAGTCCCATAGTACATAATTCACAAATTCACACTGCTATGTTTTAATCCACATGGATCCTTATTCCTGTTTTTAGGTGTAAGCTAGGAGCTTGTTTCAGGGTTTTGAGAGAAATACTAAACAAGTAAACTTAAGGAGGAGACAGATGGATAAGAAATGATGCCCCATCATCCAGTTACAAAGCATAAGGAGTAAGAAAACAGGAAAGGAGCAACCAGTTCTGTTTTGGAGTAGGTGTGCTTGGCTCCAGCAGCTACTTTTCACAATAGGAGTGGGAAAGGTATTGCTTTACAGAGCAAGACAACATTAAGTTAACTAGCTCTCTTCAAATGAATCTGAGAGATTCTGCTGGCTCTGGAGAACCCATGTTGTTTGAATTAATAATACGTATTTTTGGCTTGATCTTCTTAAAAGTTTTGTTCCGTTACTTCTAAATTTGTCTCCAATGAAAGAAATCATAGAATCATAGAATGCTTTGGGTGGGAAGGGACCTTTAAGGATCATCTAGTCTAACACCCCTGCAATGAGCAGGGATACCTTCAACTCAGGTTGCTCAGAGCCCCATCCAGTTTGTCCTTGAATGTTTCCATGGATGGGTCATCTAGCACCTCTCTGGGAAACCTGTTCCAGCATTTCACCACACTCATTGTGAAAAATTTATTTATTATATCTAGTCTGAATTTACCTTCCCTTAGTTTAAAACCATTACCCCTTGTCCTGTCGCAGCAGGCCTTGCTAAAAAGGCTGTCCTCATCTTTCTTATAAGCCCCCTTTTAGTACTGACAGGCTGCTGTAAGGTCTCCCCGAAGCCTGCTCTTCTCCAGGCTGAACAACCCTGACTCTCTCAGCCTGTATTCATAGAAGAGGTACTCCAGCCCTCTGATCATCTTTGTGGACTCACTCCAACAGGTCCATGTCCCTCTTGTGTTGGGGCCCCCAGAGGTGAAGGCAGTACTGCAGGGGGCGTCTCACCAGGGCAGAGTAGAGGGGCAGAATCCCTTCCCTCAACTGACTGGTCACACTTCTGATGCCGCCCAGGATATGGCTGGCTTTCTGGGCTGCAAGCACACATTGCTGGCTCGTGTCCAGCTTTTAATCTACCAGTACCCCTAAGTCCTTCTCTGCAGGGCTGTTCTGGATCAAATCATCCCGCCTGCAGGGCTGTTCTGGATCAAATCATCCTGCAGCCTGTACTGATAACCTGGGGTTGCCCCAACCCAGGTGCAGGACCTTGCATTTGACCTTGAGTGAACCTCATGAGCTTCAGCAGGCCCACTTCTCAAGCTTGCTGAGGTCCCTCTGGATGGCATCCCATCCCTCAGGCATGTCAACTGCACTACTCAGCTTGTTATCATCCGCAAACTTCCTGAGGGTGCACTTGATCCTGCTGTCTGTATCACTGATTAAGATATTAAACAGCACTGGTCCCAGTACAGACCCCTGAGGGACACCACTTGTCACCAGTCTCCATCTGGACATTGAGCCATTGACGACTACCCTCTGGATGTGACTATCCAACCAATTTGTTATCCAGTGAACAGTCCACCCGTGAAATCCATATCTCTCTAATTTAGAGAGAAGGATGTTATGGTGGACCACGTCAAAGGCCTTATGGAAGTCCAGATAGATGACATCCTTAGCTCTTCCCTTGTCCACTGATGTAGTCACTCCATCATAGGAGGCCACTAGGTTGGTCAGGCAGGACTTGCCCGTGGTGAAGCCATGCTGGCTGTCTCGAATCACCTCCCTATCTTCCATGTGCCTCAGCATAGCTTCTAGGAGGATCTTTCTCTGAAATTTGTGCAGTCAGAAACATAACTCTGGGTGATCTTTTGTGATACAGTATACGTTCCTGAAGGTAGGGCAGTTCTTAAAACTACAGTACTGGAGTGCATTCACAAAAATGAGAATGCTGATATACTACTTCAGGAAATCTTAAGGATAATCTGGTATGTTCTGCTTGAATAGCATCAGCTGATTACCTAATAATACAGGGACCTGAAAAGATTAGTTGTTCTCTGTTGGGCTGCCCTACAGACTTCTGGGAAGACAGGAGACCATAATTGTCTGTATTTTAACCTCTTTGTCCCTTGCTTCATTAGATTCTTTACCTTCATGCGTCTAGCCAAATTGGTGAAGATGTTACTGAAGTGGAGCATTGCTAAAGCAAATCCTTTCCTCCCAGTACTTAACTTTTCCTATGTTCCTTTTTGCTCATTTTCAAATCTTGCATTTTGAAGAAAGTCCATACATAAACAACAGACTTGATTAGAAAATTACCTTGAAGTACATTGTTATATTTGCTGTTGATACTCTGGTAGGTTTTTTGCCCACCTAAGACCAGATTCCCCATGTTGTACATGCTATACAGACACACAATCAAAAAAGCATTCTGACCTGTAGGTTTATGGTTACGAGCTAGAGCACTGCCCAGTCCTGTTTATAATAGGTTGATTTCAATAGGAGCATGGGTAGTAGGAACTTTCTAAAGTGTAATAGAGACTTTCCTATCCATATCCTAGTTTCTCCTAGAAGAGTTAAATAATTACTAAAGGTCAAAAACCAACTAAGTTACTAATTTTCTTTCTTGAAACAGACCAATGGACTCTGAAAAAAGTAGAATGACAATACTACATATTCTAATGCTGTGACTGCTGAAGACCTGCCTAAAATGTCTTCCTTCAATAGTCAATTCACCTTTCCTAGTTTCTAAATTCCTTTGAGAATATAGACTTGAGTGCTTGAATAGTTGATAGTTGATAAAGTGTTTTCTTTGAAAAGTATTAAAGTCAAAAGAAATTTGATAACCTTTTTATTATTCCTAAAAGACTTTCTGTTTCTTGTTACAGAAGTTGGAGTAGGGGATATTTAGATCTCTTTTAGATCATTTATTGATTTGGTTTCTTGTGTCCTAAATTAAGCTGTGCCTCTTATCAGAGGACAAATGAAAAGGTCATGAGTATCAGAATGAAAGCAATAACAACATAGTTTCTATATTTATCTTCTTTTTGAAATTTACAGGTTTGGTACATTTTCTCTAATCAAAATGATGTCTATGTACAGACACTTTGAATTCTACCCACAGAGCAGGTTTTATTAGATACACTCTGAAAGAAATACCTTTCTGGCTAGTCTTCTAGAAGAAAGAATTTTCGGATTCATTGTTGTGGAAAAAACTGTAACTAATCCTGGCTAGTTTATGCAGTTGTGACATTTCTGTTTCGTTTATTTGTTGTCCACCCAGGTTCATTTAATTGCAGTGAAAGTTTATAAATTACTTTTCTACAGGATAAGATAAAACTGGTTTGTAATAGACATAGAATCATAGAATCATTATGGT
>NW_009605368.1:0-37983 GCF_000690535.1 Cariama cristata | reverse complement strand
AGGAATCTCTTGTATGTTTTTGTTACTTTGATAAGCAGAGAGGGAAGAAAAACAACAAAAACCCACAACCATTTAAATTCTACAAACGATTAAATATTCTGCTGAATAACCTAATTTTCCAATTTGAGGAAAGAGTATTGCTGTGATCCAGTCGGTTGGCCCTAGCTTGTTTATTCCCAAGGAAAACACAAAAAAGGAAGAGGGTAGGAGTGAAACGATTCCATCACCGGTGTTGCAGCGCCACCTGTTGTCAGTGCGCGGCTGCACAGACGTGACAGTCGGGTTTTGACTCAAACAAAAAGTAGCACTGCGATTGTAATGAGAGTATTTTTAGTCTCTAAATTGCACCCCAAAAGGTATACCGAGTTTGCTGCAGTTTGGTTATCCAAAAGATGTTGTTCAACTGTTTTAGAATAATCAGAGGCAAAAAAAAAGATAGATAATATTCCAGGCATCGTTTAATATGAATTCATTTTATACTCATTCTTTGATATTTATTAAAATATTCTGCAATATTCAAAATAGCGGGAAATAAGCTCCTTTAATGCAACTCCTGAATCTTCACTTCAGTACTGTAGATGATGGCAGCTTTACAGAAACTTTTAAGGTCTTTCAAAAGAGAGAGGATTTTGAAAAGGTTAGGCAGAGGACAATGAAATAAAACCCTCCCATTGATTGTTCAGTGGAGGCTCCAGAGGTTGCCAAGGAGGTGGGATAAGGGAGGGGAGTCAGCTCCTCTGGCATTCCCCACAGCAGCAGTGGTGGCCGGAGTCTTCCCAAAATGCTGACAGCCCTGTCGCATAGCAGGGCATGCCAGTGCAAATCCTGTCCCAGGACAGCTACATTCCTGATCGTAAAACTTGAACATCCCCCTGAAGTGGTATGGCAGGTGATTGGATTTCGATCGTGTGACATTTGTTTTCCAGTTGTGTTTTGGGGAGGGGTGCTATGTATCCTTGAAAGATGAGAATTCCTCAGAAGGTCAATTGGATGAGCCTGAAAGTGTAGTACTCTCTTGGAAAAGCTGAATGAAGTGTTTCTATTTTGTTTGGTTAAATTTGTATTTAAAAACAAGAAGAGAAAAAGCAAAATGGTTTACATTATATGAAAATGAAAGTATTCTCTACATTATATACTCTCTACTAGTACTTCAGTAGAGAGGCTATGATTAGCCCACTCTAAGCCATGTAGAAATAGGGATCAGCATCTCTCTCGAACCTTTGGAAATACGGATTCAAGTCCCAACAGGGAAATGAAGGAAAGGGAATTGTGCCAAAGACAGTGGGACTCAATGTCAAAGGCTCTGCCACCTCCTCCACTTTGTGGAACTAATAAAAAAAAAAATTGCCAAAAAATTTGAGGTGAGGTGGGGAGCTGTTTCTAGCTGACTGAAATTCTATTCCTCTTGGAAAACGTTACGCACAGAAGCAGACATCTGTCAAGATATTTCTGCTTTTCCTCTAGAAAATAAATCTTGCCAGTTACAGACCTCTGAGGAGAGAGTAACACACAGTGAGAAAGAAGAAAAGGCAACACAGATGCCCATTTCTGCCCCTTCTGCTTGTTCTTGAGAAGCTGCTTGATATTCCATGGGCTTTCTGACAAGGTGGGATTCCTACTCCATTGACTGCACAGTTTTTATGGGAAAGAATTTCTTACCTTTCTCAAGAAATCAGTATAAAATGAAAATATGAGCTTCTCAAATGCATTTGGGCAAGCTGGTTGCCTGTGATAATTAGTAAGCGGTTTCTTGTTAGTGCCAGCAATGGGAAAGCAGCTTATTTTAATCCAAATAATTGCACATCCTGAGGGGACCATAATTTTACTTTTTTTAAAGATGTGGCAGTCTGTAAAGGAAAAAAAAATTACAAAAAAACCATGCCATGCTTAAGAATACATGCTACTCTTACAAAGCAGTCTTGAAAGATTTCTCAAGTTTACCTGGCTGAAACAGGACTGTTTTGATGAAATATGTTCATTTGTTCATCACTTCTCATCTTTAGTAGGAAGTCATACCCCATCCTCTTCTTCCTAAGTCTAATCTTACCAGACGCCTTTGAAATAACTTTTCTCTTATATCATTTCCTTTCTGAATCTTTTTATCAGCATCTACAAGTTCTGTGCCCCAACTTCTGGACTTCTCTCCAAAAATCTAGGTTTAAATGTGTGTTTGTCTTACTCCTGTCATTACTCCATCAACACCTTCCATACTGTGGTTTTGTTTTTTTAATTCTTTCTTTAATCCTGGGCATATCCTCTGTCTGGTGGAGTGTCATCGAGATGTCTTTTTAATCAAATACTTACTGCAAAGCCTGTCACTGTAGGAAGACATGTTTTATAAGTTGTTGCATAAGGCACTTTATTTCAAAAACCCATCTTCCAGATAATATCTGTTTCTTGGAAATTGTCGTGTTTAGGGGTTTGTTTGTGGTTTTTTTTTTTTTTAAACATGTTTGAAATATAAATTTGTAGTTCAGGAACGATGTCTTTCTCTAAGTTTTAAAACTTGCTCAGCCCTGTATTTTCAGTATTTAGAAGAGCAAATGAATCAAGGTGGGCACCAAAATGAGTCCTTTCACAGGTTCTTTTTACAGTAAAAGAAGATTACTTTTAGGGGGAAAGGGGCCATACATAATACTACACTAAAATAATGAGAAAAAGCAAGTAACCTTTGCTGTGTAAGTAAAATGACCTGAAAAAAATGTATAAGGTGACATCTTGCTGAATAAAATGAATAAGGACAAGGGCCAACAGAAGCATGACGGAAACATCTTTCCAGATCCATTGAGTGGGCAACACAACTCAAGATGAATGAAAGTCAGAGTTAGTAAACACAAGGTGATGTATACTAGCAAAACCAATCTTAACTCCACTTATAAAAAGGGAGGCTCAGAAGTGACCATTACCACTCTGGGAGTAGGACCTTAGGCCTACAAATTCAGTGAAAGCATTATCTTCTGCTCAGGGTTTAAACCAAGCAAATAAACCAGAAAACATTATGGTGCCACCATATAAAGCCCTGGTTCACTGCCACTTTGAACCCTGTATGCAGTTCTGGTCCCCTCGTTCCAAGCAGAATACACGAATGCTGAAAGTGTTCAAGAGCCAGTAAGGGCGATCAAAGGCATGGAGCAGATTCTGGGTGAGGAACTTTGGAGCAGTTTAGGACATTTCAGATGGAAAAAGGGACATTTGGGGATGAGGGAATGTCATGGATGGCTACAAAAATCAAGGTAGCCTAGAGCACATGCCTAGGGACCTGCCAGTTACTGTCCTTCCTGATACAAGAACTGACTGGCAGCAAATAAAACTGTAGGAGGAGAGTTCAAAACCACGCAAAGAGGTGGTTCTTCCTGGTACAGAAGGAAACAAGAAAAGGACTTTTTGGATGCTACAATTTATACAGGATGAAGGGAAATATGGACAAGAGCTTGGAGGAAAATCTACTGAAGTTTTAATAAAGGCAGAAAATCACATCCACCTCAGGATATTCATTAAGCTGAGGAAAGTTAAAGATTAGGAAAGTATGACTAATACATGCCTTCTTCTTGTTCTATTCTTGGCCTCCTAAGCATCTGTTTATGGTCACTGTTGGCGACTGGCTACCTGCCTAGATAGGCCTGTGGTCTGGCTCTATATAGAGTATTTTTATACTCTGACTATGAGGCAGTAGATGCTATTACCAAAGACCTACAGCTCCACCATGCCTTTATGACACACATGCAGAAGAGAGAGTTCAAACCAAAGATTTCCCTCCTCTTATAAACCAGGAGATACTTTCCTATCTGAACAACTTTCTCAGTCCACTTAACTGCACACAAGGGTAACTGATGTATTTTTTTGTTAAGAAATGAACAGACCTTCCTGTTTTCACTTTCAAGCAAGGATATTATCTAGAGCATCAGCAAGTGTGCTGCTGTCTTACATATTATAGCAGGTACATTGCATTTTGGATTACAAATGAAAAGTTTGTAAGCTTTTGTAAGATGCAAAATGAAAACCCAAAAAACTACAGGTTTCTAAAAAGTGACAGAAAGAATGTGGAAAGGATTTGAATTCAAGATTAAAAGAGAGTTTTAGAAGCTGGAATATGAGATTCATCACTCAGTTCGGTGGGGTTGGAGTGTATGGAAAGCACATTTCCTAAACTTAGCAGAAGTAGATCATACTGAGGCATGCATTAAGATGGGAAAGCAGCTTATTTTATACTCTCATCAAGTTGTTGGCTTTGCTTACAGTTTTTGCAGTTTTCAATATTTAATATAATTAAATGATGTGGAGTTTTCTTATGGGGGAAAGAGAGATGTATATCATTCTCCGGGTACTAAATCCTCAAAACTTTGATGCTGTGTATGAGGCGTATGGATTAAGCAGCCTTTCTAATCCCTTCTGGTGATTAACTCTTCCTTATAAATCAGCAAAAGTGAAAGATCTTAGTAAACACTGAGAATGTAAATCTGTATACTGCTCATGCACAGTCCAACCGAATAATGAAATCCAGCATTTTGAAGGTTTTCCGTTTGTGTTTTAGTGGGGTAGAAGAGTCTGGTAGGGATTTCTTCCTCTCAGCACTTTTGCAGAGGTTATAGTTACACTCTTAAGACAGATCGTTCAGCATATGATAAGATCTAGCTTAATATCAGACCTTCTTCAGAAAGTAGGTAAATATTCCTCACACTAGTTTTGTTCTTTGTACAATATGAAATAGGTTTATTTTTATGTTCTTGCAAGCACTAGCACACTCTCTTGCCAGAAGCCTTCACTGACAGCTGACCTACTTTTCTGAAGAGCAGTGCCTATCTTCCACTTTTCAATTTAAATGAAATTTATCAGATTCTACCAGAGCACTTCTTTTTCCGGCAAGGTACAATAATTATGCAGGTATTAAATTGGATCTTGGCTTACAAATGAAGAAGAAGTAGCTTTCTAAAGGAGACAGAAAGAAACTGAAAAGTAGCAGAACTCAAGATAAGCTTCTGAAATACCCCTAAGATATCCCAGTCCTTTAACTGCATTCCTTAGCGGACCCTTGAATCTTCCCCTGAAAAAGTGCAGTTCTTATTTCAGTGTACCATATAGTCAGTTACTGAGTACTAAAAAAAAAACATCTTGCGGATATATTTTTCCCAAAACAAAAGAAGTGTGAGACTCTTACTGGAATAGTATGCATTGAATTTACTAGAAATTATTCAAAAACCAAAGCTACGGAAAGTTTGATTAACTTTGTGACAATTAGTCCTTGGCAGTTACCATTAGAAAACTATTAATAATACAAAGCAGCAATAATCAATATTCAAATGTTTCTATGTTCCGTTACCTCATATTCACAAAAATATACTTCTAATTTACAGATTCCACTCTTTAGCCACTAAAGACCACGTGATTTGCATCAGTTCCTCATAATGCTGCCTCTTTGACACGTATGCCTTTGGTTTCAGCAGATACCCAGAACTCTCTTGCTGAAAACTTTCAGATAGTTGGCTTAACCTATGTCAAGAAGTCATACCAGAGAAGGGGCAAGACAAAGCTTTTAATTAATGTAGTGAGATATTTCTGAGTGAAATAACATCTCACCAAAAAATGCATCTGCCAATGCAAAATTTAATTGTACTCAGTATCTCTAGCTAAATTTAGGGCATAATTTATGCCTCTTTAAATGTAAAAGCTAATCTTTTGCAGCAACGTTTGCAGACAGAATTTTACCTCAAATCACTTTTTTACCAAAACTCTTAGAGGAAGGGTTAGAACACTCCCCTTTAAGCAACCCTCAGAGAAAACATCCCCCAGGCTCCTTCTT
This sequence comes from Cariama cristata, assembly GCF_000690535.1. Taxonomy (NCBI): domain Eukaryota; kingdom Metazoa; phylum Chordata; class Aves; order Cariamiformes; family Cariamidae; genus Cariama; species Cariama cristata. Next base: position 32,186 of record NW_009605368.1, on the reverse strand, counting down.
GCACCATTTCCCTCTTTCTCCGCTAGAAAATCCTTCTTAGGCTTCTGTCTGGCTCATCTCTGTGACCATGAAAGTAAGGATAAGGCTTTTATTTCTTTTTTTCCTAGACAACATTAAAAGATGGACTGCTATCACAATGTGGATGACTTGACCCTTAGCAGTGATTGCAAAGGAAATAGGTACTCTGGGTCCTGATGCCCAAAAGTCAAAGCTGTGGCAGACAGGTGGCTGGCAGTACAAGGCATACTGCTAGTCAGGTCTCTTGTTCAACAGAGACCAGATACATAAATATACATTGCACAACACACATTAAAAATGTCATGCCTTAAAGGATTTGTGGTATTTGATTGTTTCCTCTGTACCTTCATTATTCTTACTAGAACCCAAACATAGTTGGCACTACTGTATCAATTCAGGCACTATTCAAATCGAAAAACTTAACTTTAGAGACCTTTGATACTCATTTTGAAAACATGGAGGAAGTAATCAAGACAGTTTTATAACAGTAGCTTGTGTTTATATGCTAGCTTTTTCTTTCGGGGATGTCTCTATAGGGTTGGTGAGCCATGGTACACAAGTAAAATACTTATTTTAAACTGTTTTCAAGGTTTTACGGTCTCTGAAATACACCGAGAAATCAAGGTGTTTCACGTTTCTCCAGCTTGTGTTTACCAGCACACTGTAGACTGAATTGATCTTAGCAATGAATGTGTTGTTTTCTACCAGTATTTCTTTGCTAGGTTAAAAGTTAAATGATTCTCGGCTATACTTCCTTGTAAAAAATTTCCCAGAGTATCACAATCCAACTGTAGTTAATTATGCAGCTCTGAGCATGTTTGGTTTTTTTTTACTTCAGTAAGAGTGTGAGGAATAGTTTTCTGATTGTCCTGTATATATATGTAGATTCCACTGTCTCACAGCAAATATTTGTTGAAGCAACCTCTATTATCTTATTTTTAAGCACATAACACCCACTTTTTAGATGTGTGAGTGGCCTAGATTTTCTTGATGAAGAGAACATCAAGTGTTCATTAAATCTTAACATCCACCCCTGTGCATTACAGACATAGCATGTACAATCCTTATAATTCATGTTCCGTAAATTGTTGTTTATGACCTGAATCTGAAGACATAACATTACTTCACAACTTGTTGAGCACCTATTAATCAGTGGTTTTGAAATCCCCGAGAGCACTGGCAAATATACTGATAAAAAGAAATATCACCCTCAAATTCAAGAAGTTATGGTAAATGAGTTGCAATGACTAACCGGAAAATTAACACAGCTGTTTGATAATGAGTTCAAGTGACTGTTTACAAAGCAATGAGCACAATGACAAAACTGTGATCATGAGTCCCCTCTCCATTATTGTGTTTATCCATATTTTATGAAGTGGTAACCCCATGGCTACTGGTCTGCTAACCTGCAACTTAAACACAACAGTCATCTCTCCTATATCAACGACTCACACACTCCCTCGGGCTAGCTGCTTGAGTTTCCAGCACACTGTGCTGTGGAATCTGGTAATAAGGGCAACTGTGCATTCCTTGGTTTGCTTCGGCTATCCAATGCCCTTAAAAGATCATGTTTTCTTCAGGGTCAACCCCAAAGCAGATCTCATGCAGCCTGATGCATAGCTATGTCTTCCACCTGCTACACATTTGACTCACAAGTATTACCCCTGTGTTGTTACTCCCCAGTGAAGAGAGTCAGAATGAGCTATTGTCAAAATCAAACTACGTGGACTCACATTTTCCTTGCTGTCACGTTTTCCAATCAGTTGTGCTTCTGTAAAGTCAGTGGAAAATATTGTCATCCTCCACAGGACCACAAAAGATGCATTAGCTTGGAGGCTGCAGGCTACAAGTGTGCACAGAGGGTGAACCACTGTGAAGCACTGAGCTGTAAACTGTTCCCAGACTGTCTGCTGTTGTAGTGATATACATAGTGTAATACCACGTTAGAACAGAACAAAGATGCCATGAATTTGAACAGAATATGGAAAATAGAATATACGTATATTTCAACATAAAGACTCATAATAGACATTGAGGTTTTTGAAAGGTACTAAAGGCCATATCATTTAGTTATTAAGAAATAATTGTCATCACTCTCAAGATACTGTAATTGAAAGCTAAGCAATGCTAATGGGACCATCAATCATGCAAAAGAGCAAACTACACCAGGGCTTTGCAGCATCAAGATCCTTCTGCAAAAAGCTATGAAGTTAAAAGAATAATCTATAAACTGTTGGCATATTTACGGAGGGACACTGGCTTCTGTTGCTGAGACGTTCTAGAAGTAATAAAATGCTATGAAATGTCAGCAAAACACCACAGTTAAGGCATGTGAGTCTGTGTGCATGCTTGTGTGTGTGGCTGGGGGGATTTAAAAATAGAAGACATAGAAATTTTATATTTAATCTTGAACACTCAGAGGTTTTAATTCAGGACTGCCAGAGCAAACAATTTTAGCACTAAAGCAGGCTTTACCTATGCCAAGTATGCAAGCAAGTTAAGAATGAATGGAAAGAATAAATTAAATTTACACCTTCATATGTGGTAAACTACACTTGTCATGAGATGTTCCAAAGAAAATCTAGTACTTACTGGACATGTTCAGGAGTACATGTCATTTTGGAATACAGAAAAGGACTGAAAACCAGAATACATGAAATTTCATTGGCTTGCTTTACTCTGACTGAATTTTCCACATTCTGCAGAAAATGAACACCTTTATCTAAGACCTTAAAATGTGATACCTTGATTTTATGATTACATCTGAGATGTTTCTGTTTACATATGAGAAATTCAAAGATGCACATAACACTACAAAAAATACCCCAGAGACACCATCATTGTAATGCCATGGGAAAGAACATACGCAATATAATGAATTGTTACTCTTGTTGAAATACAGTTTTACTTTGAAAGATAACATTGTTTAACATAGTTTAAAGGTCATAATTTAAATAGGAAAATTCTTCATTACAAAACAAGCACCAAGCAAGAAAGCTCTCCTCCTTTTATCTCAGATGCTTATAAAATAGAAGAAAAATTGAATGGAACAGAACTGGTTCCTGTTTTCCTGCATAGGCCTAGAGATACCAGTGTGACTAAATTTGTCAAATGTCATTGTACTTTGATGATATGCTTTAGCTTTTTGTCAGCCTTGCCAGTTTAACCCAGTTTTTCCAATCTATAATTTCTTGTCATGCAGACATTTTTCCTCAGGTTGGATATTCATTAATTTCCATTCTCTTCTTCTCAAACAACAGTAAATGATGCCAAGAGACTCAATCATTAATAATCAGTAATGACAGAGTATGGAGAAACTAATGGTAGATTTGCTAGATCTAATTACCCTGGGAAAATGAAAGCATTGCCTCTTTCTTTTGCTTTCTCATAAGCAAAGATGAGAGATTGCATGCAAAAAGTCATTTGCCTGCCCTACTACAAGAGTGTTCAAGGGCCTGTGAGTTGGAAGATAAAACACAATTTGCCATCAAATTCTTTGTGTTTGGTACTTGCTTTCTTTACATATGATATGTTGTAAACATCTGATTACTGAACTGGTTTTATGTGATAAAGCTCATCTGCACACCCACAGAAACAATGGCAGGAGGGGGCACCCCAAATAATACCCTGCCCTGTCAGCTCTCAGGCTCACCACAGGGCCACCAGCTCATCAAAGCCCCGTCACACAAGCCCAAGGAGCCCATGGGCAGGACAGCAGGTGAAAACCCAAATCAAAGGCTCCTGAAGAACCAATCACCCTGCCACGGCCCACTCAGGGCTGTCCCAGGAGAGCCCCAGCCTGCTCCCAGCATGAAAAACAGCACCAGCAGCCGTCAGGAGCATCCCCAGGTCACGCTTCAGACTGATGGGTACTGCCGCCCAGGGCTGGGGGACACCTTGTGGGTGCATGAGAAGAACAGCATGGGGTCCCATAAGATCTGTCATGGGATGTTTGGAGCAGGAACCAAAGGTGTGAAAACAGGGTTCAGGTGATCTGGGGAGGAACAGGAGTGGGAAAATGAGGGGCAAGGGGACAAAAATATTAGGTAGTAGTTGGCTGGTGGGTATACTTGTCAGCCATGTCCTGTGCTGGGCCAGCATCGCCTGTCCTGGCTGCTCACCAGAGTCCTTCCTCACTCTGTCACCAATGGCTCTCCAATCTAGGGCGGTGTGTGTATGTGTGTGCAGCGCACGTGTGTGTGGGCATATGTGCACATGTGTGTGCACATACATGGGGTCTGAGTGCAGCGGCTGCAGTCAGAGTGTGGGCAGGAGCCCCAGAGCCCCGTGCTCATGGTGCAGCGACCACAGTGAGTGTGGGTGTGCAAGTAAGTGTGTAAGTGCCAGTGAGGATCATGCTGGATGGGTTGCTGGGCTGGTGAAGTCGCTGGGACTAAGTGGGCGTAGAGGTCTCTGAGGGCGAGAGTAAAAGGGGTTTGCCTATGGGGACAGAGAAGTCCCAGCCAGCTCTGTGTGCATGTTTGTGTGCATGTGTGTGCGTGTTTGCCTGTGCAACAGTCTGTCACAGAAGCTGTTGTGGGGCTGCAGCCTCAGGGGTTGTACGTCCCGGTGTCAGCAACTGGTAAGACTGGGATCCAGGGGCAGCTGCTGGGCCGGTTGAGGGTCTCAGCCAGCTGCCAGTGGGACCCACCTTGTTCATACATGTGCATATTTTGTCACTTGTGGTCTCTGGTCCTGCTTCACTGGAGAGGGGAGCAGGATGAGGTCCTCGGTGCTGCCCGTGTCCCTGTGAGTGCTCTGGGTTTCTGTCTGATCCATGTGTCTGGGCATGTGTATAGGTACGTACGTGGTGTGTACGTGTGCTCTGTGTGCATCTGCCTGCTGGGAACGCATCTCCAGCCTTGCTGCTGGTTGGATCTGGGGACGTGGAGCTGAGCAGCCTCGCCTCTCCCAGGCTCTTGGATCTGCCAGGATATACTGTCTTGCAACTTAAATATATATTTTTAAGAAGTGATAATAGAACCATTTCTGTGTAAACAGATGAATGATGTATCTATTCATACAGAAACAAAACTTTATTTATAACTTCAATATTTATTCAAGGATAAATCTTGAGCCTATTGGGGGACTTGGATTCAGGTCCCAGACTGATTTTATTCTCTTAAAAGTCTTATAGCTTGTTGGCAGTTTCGTCTGAAACAGCACTGGCTGAGGGCTATGATCTTGACCCACCGATGATCTCAGTGCAACTGTGAGGAGGCCTGCCAGGCTCAGCTGGTCTGTGCCGATGCAAAGTGCTCATCTCCGCAAAGTGGCAAATATTGAGAGTTTCGCTCATAAATTTTAACAAGTTCCCTGCTATTGGAAGCAACTATATCTTATATTCCTATTTATTAACAAGATCTGACGTGCAGGTTACACATGCAGTTTCCATCTGAAACTAGTCAGGGTTTGTGCTGCTATTTTCACTGGAGGAATATTTCAGAAACACATTCTTCTGATGATTTGCAATTGTCTTTAATTTCCAGTCTGAAGCCAATATCTGGCTGATCTATTTTTCTTTTGTGATTATAACTGTTAAGCTTTGATGGTTGTTTTTTTCTTCCCTAGCATTTATCTCCCTATATTCATACAGATAGCAAATATATCCTTTCATTCCACTAGTTTAAATAAACCAACTATTTAAAAATTATGTTCACACCGCGTACTTGGCCTGTGCCTAAGACTCCTAAATTTTTACTGCATCCAAAATAACGCACAGGCAGCCACCAGCCTCTCCGTTTGAAAATAACAGCTATCAACTAGGAAGCAGTAAGGAACAGCTTGCTAAGCTGTCTCTCAGCCATGACTGACTGAGCTCTCCATTTTAATACAGATAAACCTAGCCAGACTGGACCCTTTACTGTTCTGCTGCATATGGAAGCAAATAATGCTTGTCCACCAACTTCCTGGGTTCCCTTTTCACTGATGGATTTTTTTTCAAGGACAGCATCCAACACAGTGTGGTAGTGCAGATGTGCCCTTTCTGTCTTACACCGCAGGAGTAGGTAGCTTTCTGTACAGGAGAGTTTACTCCATCAAGTATTGAAAAAGACTAAAAGTATAATCAAATCTTTGCAAGGCTGCCTGTAACAATGAAAAGAATGCAACTATCACTTTCAGAAAAAAAGGCTTTTGGTATTAATAATAATCACTAAACATTGATTATTATTCTGGTGGTGAAAACATGCCTGTTTTGTTTATCCCACATGTTATTCAGGCATGTATGGATTATTTAGCCTCCCTAGGAAAAAAAAAGAAAAAGCCGCATGTAATTTAATAAACTGTGAAAACAGTGCAAGATCTCAAGAATTTGTGATGAGCAGTAACAGATAATATTCTAGCTTGCTTTATGGAACATATGGTGAAACTATTGCATCCCATGAAACTGTTAATCTCTTTGTAATCAATGGGATTACTCATGAGTTTATCAGATCATTAACCTAAATAAACTGGGTTCATAATCTGGATTCCAGAATATAATCTGCAAAGAAACTAAGTATCAACCTAGCTATGTCCAGGAGTTTCAATAGGAGGTAAGTGGCCAACGGGGAGACATCTTAATTGCCTCTTAGTTGCAGAACAAAAGATGACATGGAAAGAAGTCTACTTCAATAATACAGACGTACACTTGTGAAAGGGCAAAGTTTATCAAAAACATTTACTTGTGTGCATGTGCTGGCAATGGGACTTATAATACTGATGGATTATAAGTCTGACAGGATTTACAATGGAGATTCTCCTCAGGTACTGACAGGATCAGTCCAAAACAGAATAGTTTGAAATATCCCATGCTTTTTAAATTACTGATTGAATTTTTTAAAGCATCTAAATGAAGTGATTTTCCTCATCTGTAAAGTGGAGATTTTCAGTAAATTCTAGTATGTATTTGGACTCAAGCTACATTTGAACATATTATTCTGATTAACTTTCACTGCATTTATTCTGCTTGTATTCAGCAATAGGTTGTGGTATGTGGGAAGGCAATAGGATATCGTCCCATACTTTGCCAGAATGCCTGCAAAAACCGTGCTGGGAAGAACTAGTCTTTGTGCACATTCACATTTTGTTTCCAAAATACCTTTTCATGCATTCTGAATATTTTGTTTGTTTGTTTGTATTTTATTCCAGGGAAGAGTAATCTCTTATAGTTCCCTATGCACACAAAGAAAAGGAAGGCACATTCATTGAAAGTATTTATGGGGGCAGGGAGTTGCATCAGGCACCGACAATATTACAGTGAGGTTTCATTAAGAACTTTTATTTTGTGTGAATGTCACTGTAAAGTCACCTTTACTTCATAGTTTTTCCTCACTTCGCATCAGTTTCTTTCTGTGGACAAATTAGTCAAGTAAGGTAGTGCATTATACTGTCAATGGCTGTAAGACACCACAGGCTTCGAATCAGGCAGTGCCCTTGTTCTACTCTATTTGATGTGTACTTGCATACCCTGGATTTCCAAAAGTCAATGACAAAATTCCATTTAATATTTAAAATGTGAAATAAATAATATATAATACCATAAATTCTTACCATTTCTATGCCAACATATATTTTTAAGTTTCAGCTACAACAATTTCCACTGTGTATACTTGTTCCACATGACCAGAAGTAACAGCAATTTCCTCTTCCGTATATCACCAAAGTTTTGAAGGAGCATCTGAAAGTAGCGCAATACAAAAAATATCTGGTGCTGTGCCCCATTTGACCCTCAAAATTCCACTTTGCCAACAGATCTCATTTGAGAACTGAACATGTTTTTTCAAATGTATAATGTCAAGATGTAAGCAACGTGTTTAGCAGTCATCTTCTGTGCATTAGCTTGGGAGAACAGACAAGGGAACTTTTAGAACAACAAGAGGCAGAAATTCAGCCCCTAACCACCTTTTTCTAATTCAGAGAGCCCTGATTGGTGCCTCTTTTCAGTCAGCAGGATATGAGCTGTGTCATTTCAGAAGCTGCTCAGATGTCATATCTTGTCCCACTTTAGGTGGCCTCTGTCACCGACAGGCTTCTGCACCAGCAGTTGGACGGGAGCTGCCTCAGAGCTCCATGGCTCAGCTGTGCAGCACTGATGTGAGACCCCCTGCCCCCCGCCGTGCCGTCAGGAGGTCCTTCAGGTACAGCTGCGACAATCTGTGACAATCCAGACCCAAGCGCCCCAGGATGGGGCAACCTGTCTGTCTCGGCTCATGGCTGATATTTGTGACTCTCAGTACACCAGCATAAAAGCGTACTGAAGGCACATGTTGAGAAAATTTGAAGTTTCTGTTCAAGACTGGTGATGTTAAAAAACATGACCTATATTCTAGATGACAAGCACAAGTTATAAGTGATGCAGAATTTTTTCCTGAATAACAGAAATTATTGATGATGACCAATGGAAATATGGATGATCTACTTAAGCTAACCTCACTCAGAGAAAAAACAGTCACCTTCAAAGGCTAATTTAAACCTCCTTCAAATTATTGTACCTTCATCACTACAATGCATATCCCTGCAGGGTGTTGAGTTTTGTTTTGTAACACACCCTAAACTGCTTCTACCGCAATGCATTACAAGAAATATTTTCTGTCATCACTCTTTGCATGCTTGGAACAGGTTTTTCACAGAGGAAATTACTTTAGCACAGCACTTCAGCTTCTGTTAGTCAGTTTTCAACTGGGCATGCATTGATTGTAGTTAATGAATTATTTGGAACACAGCTACTACCACTCTTCTTACCATAGGCAAAGTATGAAATCCAGAGGTTTTCTCATATGAAAATATATTTTTATGAGGAGACCATATTAGATATCCTCACCAGAAAAACCACTATGTAAACCTGCTGTATGTTACCCAATTGTTTTAAACTAATGATAATAGGAACGTCTTTTTTTAATATTCAGAAATTAAAAAAAATATACTAAAATATGTCATTCTGAAAGAAATGATGACATTATTTATAAGAGAAACCATGCTTCATGGATATATGAATAAGGACAAGCATTTAATAGAATACAGTGACCCGTGCAAATCATGGCATTGCAGGAAAATTGTCTAGCCCTATCTCATTTTTTAGACTGGAGCTTGGTACCTCTTCAATATTTCTCTAGTGTGGGACTTTGAGTTGTCACGCACTGCTGGTCTCAACCCCTCCTGCAGATTGCTTGAGTATCCTCCTGGGTACTCATTAAAATAAACTAACTGAAACAATAAACCTGCTCTTCTTTAGCTTTGTTTCAACCTTTTGCTTGACCTCCACATAGTTGTGAGAGGAGATGTTTATCACTGAGGAGGGAAGAGTGGCTCCTTAGCAGACTTCAGCCTCTCTGACCTTTAATGTAGACCCCAGTAGAGAGACACGCATCCAAGTATTCAACTACTTCTGCTTCCTAGCAGGAAAGCTCCTATTTTGCACTCACAGGCTTCTTGCAAGGTTTCCCTAGAGTGACTAATACTGTGCATTGCAAAGGTCTGTCTCTTGGAGCTGGCAACGCCTGCTCTAACCCTTTGGATGATCCCAGTACTGATAGTTCTTGTCACCTCCTGTCACAGCCACCCATGGATGACATCAAGTAGCTCACTGTACTGGAGCAGATACATGACATATACTATTCAATGGTAACAGCAATGTGATGGATTCATGGCCTGAATTCAACCATGCTGCAGATTAAATGAGATTCTCCTTCCTCTCCTGACACACTTTAAGCAAAACTCTTCTACTTAGTTTGGGAGAGGAACGGGGATTGTCAAAGCAGAGGAGGAGGTAGGAAAATCCTTAACTGTAAAGATACAAGCTGAGAATGGGAAGTGTCTCTGAAGTATATCTCACTTAGTTTAGCAATAGCAGGCACTACCTGTCAGCTCCTTCAGAGGGCAGGACACCGATTTCCCATTAATGGTATGAAAACTTAACTTATTCCATTTAATACCTATTTGCGGTAGGCTGCTCAGAACCCAACTCATCGTTATTCAAAATTAATGAGTGTGTCAGGGCTTGCCAGAGAAACCAGAGCAGGGAGGAATTAGCAGCACCATCACAGCCGGCTGCATCAGTCCCAGCAGAACGCAGAACCCTGTCCCAGACTTCAGCTTCACGCTGCTACGCCAGAGCTCAGTAAACTGTTCATTTCCTATCAAGCACAGAGACGGACAGCCTGGCCCATTGAATTAAACAGTAACACTCCCATAGAGTACAGGGGAGTGAGATTTTACACATTTAACTATCTACTTACCTTGGAATTTTCAATATAGTAATCCTTGCACTAGAAGTTGCAGAAATAAAAGTTACAATCTTTACCACGGGTTCTCTTTTGCATAAGGAAAATTTATACAGCAACGTAATAGTCTAGTCAAACTGGTTAGCATGGTCTTCCTAGATTATGAGTAATACATCTCCTGTGATGTGTTGTTTCTGGTGATTTTGGTAATTTTAGTGAAACTGCTCATTTTAATCATACTTACCAGATCAAACATATCTACTAAACACTAACAGAACTGTAACAGTATTTAGGGCGTTGAATTCGCAAGTGATGGGCACCTTGAGTATTGAGTTAGTAGGCACCAAGAGCATAAATCTACATTTACCATATTTCAGTGATAACATTTTCCTGTATGGCATTGTTCACCCAATTTTAGGTTGTCTTCCTCCTGTAAAGGTCTTGAAATAGCCCTGTCGTTGCTAGCAGATGACATGGTAATCCTGATTCCTTGGATAAAAGGATTTTGACTAGGAAGACCCAGCAGGGTTACTCAACATGGCAAATGCTCCAGGATTTTCAATGCCTCAGTACAAATATACCAAAACTAAACAATGCCACTGTACATATATACGCACACAAAAAGGTAATGTCTGAAAGGACTCCAAGTTTGTCTTTTTAAAGTCAGCCAGAGACATAACATGGAAATACTGATGCCATCAGTTGGTTAAACATTCTGGTGCACGGTTAGACAGCTTATTCTCCAGTTCTTCCCATCAGCAATGCTTCCTACTTTATGACTCAAGAGGAAATCTGGATGGAGTCTTCCCTGTCCGCAATGCCTCAATTCAAATCCCATTGAAATTACTAAGACACCCAGTGAAATGTTTAAACTCTGGATCAATATCTGAAGGCCAGAATGTCTAATGTGTTTTATTGGGACACAAATAACACAAACAGCTACATAGCGGAACTTTAAAATAATGGCAGCATTACATTTGATTTTAATAAGCTCCTATGAACTATGGAAACAATGTGGTAGCCAAACACCTGCTTTTCCAGATGCCTAAATGATATTTCAAAATGCAGCTTCAAGAGTTCAGCTGAACTTTTAGTAAGAGCTTTGAGAACCTGAACAGGCAAATCTTTCTGAAAAAAATAATTCAAACATTCTCATTTGGACTAATTGCAAATGCCTGCCTTCCTGTGGCAGCACAGCAAGAGGCCGTCTCTAATGGATTTTGGCTCAATCTAACAATCCAGCCCACTCCCTATGGTGCAAAATGACTGACACCAACGTAGTTCTAACTCATTTCATTTCAGGTGTACAAAGATCTTTTGGCTGTAAAAATCCAGGTCCTAGACAGGCAATATCATTCTAATTATGATGAATGTCCTCATTTCGGCTGCGATAGAATTAACTTTCTTCCTAGTAGTTGGTACAGTGCTGTATTTTGGAATTAGTATGAGAATAATGATGTGTGATAACACACTGATGTTTTAGTTGCTGCTAAGTAGTGCTTACCCTAAGTCAAGGACTTTTCCATTTCCCATGCTCTGCCAATGAGGAGGGGCACCAGAAGCTGGGAGGGAGCACAGACAGGACAGGTGACCCGAACGAGCCAAAGGGATATTCCATACCATATAGCGTCATGCCCAGTATGTAAACTGGGGGAGTTGGCCGGAGGTGCTGGTCACTGCTCAACAACTGGCTTGGCACTGGTCAGTGGGTGGCGAGCAACGGTACTGTGCACCACTTGTTTTTTTTCTTGGGTTTTAGTCATCTCTCTCCCTCTCTATTACCTCCGCTTCTATTACAATCATTATTATCATTATCTTTTATTTTATTTCAATTATTAAACTGTCCTTATCTCAACCCACAGGTTTTATCTTTTTCATATTCTCCTCCCCATCCCACTGGGCAGAGGTAGGAGTGAGCGAGCGGCTGTGCGGTACTTAGTTGCCAGCTGGGGTTAAACCACAACAATGGGCTATCTGTTCTCAGAAAGCTTTTAGTTTGTCCAAGTCTCAGTTGTACGTATTCCTGCTCTTGAAACCACAGTGCAAGTAACAGTTCATACCCACTTTGGGGATGTCAGTGCTGAATATACGGTGATTTTCAGTCTTTGCTCCAACACCTTCCCCGTCTTTTTTATTTTGATAGTGGAGTATTTACCCTTCCAGTTGGCAATTTTTGTGATACTCGGAGCTAAAAAGTTTAGCAGAGTCTGCTTTTGGGGCAGGTATCAAGCAATGAAAACAAGGCAAAAGCAGTCCGGGAAGGGAATAAAGTGCACAGCAAGACAGAAGCAAGGACTGCTGTGACCTACTCATTTTTTGCAAACTTAAGGTATATAATTCTATGTTAATAAGTGTTTCAGTTTTTTGCCATCCCCATGGAAAAAAAAATAAATCAGTAATAATTAGAAAACAAGTTTTCTTTCCCATTTTGCCTTTGCACTTCGCCATCTATTCTCTATTAACTGCTCTCTTCATTTGTTTGCTCAATCTTCTCTCCTGAGCAGATAAAAGGGTTTCATTAAAGCAAAGCCTAATGCTGTCAGTAGCAGGAGAGCTGCCAACCCTGGCGGTTTTACTAAGTCTATTAAGCTGACCTAAGCATGCTAATACTTAATTCCTTCTATTCACAGCAGTCCTTTGCAAATATTCCTTTATCTCACAAGAAAACTAAGTTATGAAATTCAAATGAATAACAAAAGACAAGACCACTCACTCTACCTTATCTTTATATATACATACATATAGTTCTGTCCTAAGAGAAGCAGTAGCATACTATCAGAAGCACTTCTTGAGATTACAGAAAGGTCTAACAGTTTCATTAAAGTATTCCGTTTCAGAGATTATTAACAAGAAATCAGCATTGGACAACCGAAACAGAAGTTGGTTTTTTTCAAGAATTTCTTGCCATAGCCCGTTTGCAGAGCAGATGTTCTAAACCTATCTGAAGGACATCTGTTATACCCATCTAGTACAGTTTATCTCTAATTTATCCAGAAGGAAAAAAACCAACAGATTCTACAAATCACTGACATCTTCTTTCACTGCCATAGAACTTAATATGGTAGAAAATACTCTGAAGAATAACAAGTGAACTATGTAACAGTACTAGTCAGCATCACCGCTTAAAGTAAAAACCTTTATCCTCCTTAATATCATTTGCCCTTCTTCAGGGCTCCACAGCTCCAGCTACTACTTCATGTTTAATTGAAATAAAGTTTTTAAAGCAACAAAGCATTGAACGTTCATCTCTTACATAACAGAACAAATCTGTAGTGGTAGGCAAGTCTCAGTTCAACAAAAATCTTGGAAAAAAAAAATAATCTATGAGTCTTCTAAAAGAAAAAAAAACAGGAGTGCTCACGTCAAAGAGAGAAGATTGATCTTAATTCTTCTGTCCTGAAAGATTAATGTCATTGTTTATGTAATGTAATAAATATGGGGGGAGGGCAGAAGTGAGAGGGTATCACCTGATGTCTAATAGGAAACATACTCAATAAGCAGCATGATTTATTTAAGTACACATTTACTTGAGAACTACTGTAAGGCAAGTGCAGAAATGATGGTGGAGCAGTGCCATGGCATCATTTCTCCAGCCATTTGTGATGACCATAATAGAAAACATTGGCTAGCAAAAGCTGATTTTTTCATTCGTTCTCTGTTTTCAGGTTTTCCAAAGGGTACTAGAGACCTTACTTGTTTTGGTTCATAAAAAATTATCATACAAGTGGAAAAATAATAAAAGGACCATGGTTCTGTGAATAGACAGGATCATATTTTAAACTCAAAACCAAAACTGTCCCAATAAGGAAAAAAAAGCACTCCTCTTTGTAATGGTTTAGCAGAGAAAAACTAATCACACACATGCCTATATTATATTTAGTGTAGAATTTACACACCAGCTACTACACTGAGGTTAACAACACATCAGCAACTTTGCACAGAAGCAGAACACCTACTGAGGAAAATAAACCAGCCTTCTCCATCAAGGACTGTCTTTCTCATTCCCGAAGGGAAGACAAATTACACTGAAGCCACCTACAGTAGGTGGCAATTGCATTGCTTAGCCATAGCCATGGTGAAGCCTTAAAAAAAGAAAAGGACAGCTTGGCTGCGACGAATTAGGCTTCTTCACAATCACCTAAGTATACCTCTAAGCAATTCTCCCTCTGTTATTTCATTAACTTATTTCACATCCTTGCAGGGCAAAACAGTACTTACACCAGATAAAGCAACAACCTGCAGACCTCTTCTCACACAGCTCAGTTCTGCTGTTCTACTGCATGGTAACACCTACTTGTCAGAGAGCAGAAAATACAGACAAGTTAGAGCATGATGAAGCAAAGGAAATTCTCTCATGTGAATAAACTTACTTCACGTAAGAGAAATATGGCAACACATTTTCTATTCTTTTTAAATAAAGACTCTCAGAATCTCACCTCAGTGATCCATGTGATGCCTATTAACGCACCCATCTAATGAAGGAGAAAGACTTCAATCATTCTGCCCCTTAATTCACGTCTAAGATCTCAGTTTTATAGCATAACACTGGATATTTCTGCATTCTTATTTTTTAAGCTTATGGAAAAAAAAACCACAAATTAAGGACCTTGACTAAAATCTAGTTTGCCACAGAAGGCTATGCAAATACCCACCCCCTCGCCCCCCCCCAAAAAAAGTAAAATAACCGCAGAGAATATCAATGTATTTTATAGATTGTTCTCTAGTGCTGCCTTGCTACCAAATGATTCCCCTTGTGGTAAAAACCTTAGTTAGGAAACAACTGTGTGCAAAAGAACTTGTGACAGCTGTCCTCCAACTTATGTTCATATAAAAATGGTAAATTTTTAGTAACAAATACAATTACTTCTTAAAACAACCATGTATTTGTTATTGAGGAAATTAATTTTGTTCCAAAAATAAACATGTATCTAAAAAAACTGTTACCATTTTTCCTTCAATTACTAACTCTAGGTACCATCAACACATGAAAGTAAGAAAGCAATAAACCCGTTATTTTGTAAGACATTTACAGCACTTTTGTGCACAGCTGTTGATTTATGTAAGTGGACTTTATACTGTTAGGCAATGTGACCAATATACCAGAAAAGAAGGTAAAAAGTAGGTCAGTGATACAGGACAATGGTTCTTCAACTCAACTTGCCTGCCTGCCTCCAACTTGAAACGTAAGGTTCATTCCTTGTATTTTGGAGCACTAAATAACACTGTAACTACACACAGAAGTCAAGAATTATTAGACATTATCTACCCTTGATCTTTACACAAAATTCTCATGACATTTATAGAAATTCAACAGCTGCGCAAAACAGAATAATGTCCATGGCAAACTTTCAGGATTTGCTCTTCAATAAATATCACAAGCATAAGAGAGACAGCAAATGTTAACATTTTATTTGTTTTGAACATATAAAGGTTATAACTCTCTGAAACAATTCTTTTAGAGCCATATTGTGGGGAAAATAAGCAATTTAAAACAATACATGTATCCTAACTGGTCTTCTACCAAAAAGATCAGTGTTCAGTATGACATCTTCTAGTACTCTTTTAAAAAAATAAATCTCAGTCACATTGTAAACTTTATATATCATTATTTAAACCACTGGAACATGAAAGACGTGCCTTTATGAACAATAAGATGTTAAAAGATTGGTTCTAGATAGAAAATACGTATATCATTAAGTTAAAGATGCTGTTCTTCTGAAGAATGTTTTTAGGCCGGATTCCATTCAAACTCCACCCAACTACAGACCATGAAAAAAGCGCAAAAACCTACAGAAGCTGAGGTTTCTTTCAGAGCTCACTTGGCCAAATGACTAAATCAGATGGAATTATTCAATCTAACTAAAATGGGGTAAAAAGAAACAAAATAAATCTAAATATATTAGTAGATTCAGCACTCAGCCGAAAAGCTTTTGGTCTTTAACATCCTTAGCATTGCCAATTTATTTGAAATTTTGGTACTCTTCTGCTAGCTTTACACCAGTTGTTTATAAAGAACTCATTAAATGGCAGTTTTCTGTTTGTGTACAAAGAAGTACAGGGTTGGGCAGTCAATTTCAGAATAATCGGAAGTCATGATGCAGGCTTCAGCTACCTAGAGAACGAAACTTCAGCCACAGCTTGTTCTACGTGTCTTGTCTACAAAGCAAAGTGCTTAAATTTTATCCTAGAGAACAAAAGCACACATGTAGTCCATAAATCTTACTTGGTTTTAACTTACTAAAATGTTTCATTTACATAGAACATTAAAGTCTATCACATCACATTTATCCAATACGTTAATTATCTTCTATTAATACAAAAGTAAAACAGAGTATCCCGGAACACTTCTACAAAGTGCACAGTCAAGAAGTGTCACAGAAATATGCACTTTTTGGACATCTTACAATCAGTGTACAGTACAGACTAGCAGGCACCTCTGTTAATTTTTTTTTTTTAAATAAATACGGAAATTTGACAACAAAAGGGTCCTACAGTACCCAAAGCCTCTGACAGCTGTAACTAAACAGAACATACTGGCACCGAGAGGTATAACCAGACAATTTTGCTAAGGCAAGCACGAGTATGTCAATTTTTAATTTTACACTTCTACCAAACTCTGAGTGAAAGAAGGTGTACATGTGCGCTTACAGCTTTCCTTCCTCCTTAAAGATGACAATGAGATCTGCTTCCTCCACATCTTTAAACTTTGGAAAGAAGCCCTGACTCAGGGGCACTGGCTTTAATGAGATTTTGGATTTCTTTGAATTTTGGATGTTCTTTATCAGCTACCAGCTGCAGCAATATAGCTTCGCTAGTAGTAACTATAATTCCAGTACGAGCAAGACGCTGAAAGAAAAAAGCAGAGAGAGAATAACATGAGATACTTGCAAAAGTGAATGAGTATACATTTTGTAAAAAAGACAGATGGTATTTTTAAAAACGTCTCCTATTAACAAAAGTATTTCCCATTTCATTCTAGCCTATCTTAGCAGCAGTATTTATAAAGCTAGGATAGAAAGTGACTGTTTTTACTGAGGAAAAAGGCTGCCCTGGATTACAAATAAGGCTTCCTACTCGGACTGTTCCTATGTCAGATTTAATACACAGAAGACCCACTCTCCTCTTATATTAACAACCCTTTCCCCTTGCGTAGTCCCACATATAGCTTTCTTCACTGTCACGCAGATTTGAAAGGCCTGGGGAAAAAGAAAATAGCAAGGTCCAAGCTAAAGGCGCTAAGCAAGAAACTTAATTGCAACAATTTCTCTTTCAGGGCTTGTTATGTACCTAGTACTTTGGACTACATACTGCACTAGTACTAATAATCTCAGGAGACAGAATGAAAAGCTCTTCCACAGATCTTATAAATCATACTGGCACAACAGTAGCTCCTTTTAACTGACATCTCATTACAGCCTCAGTTAACTCCTGAGTTAGTTCTCACAGGCTACAGAATAAAAAGCATTGCTGCACTGAAAGTAAAACTGAAAGAGGTCTGCTAGATCTTCTAAGTGTGCAACTAAACAGAGAATGCTTCATGTAGCCCAAGCTGGAGGACTTCCTGAAACATTTCAGGACTTTTAAGACTGTGGTTGCTGCCTGCGTAGCAAAATCATCATTAAGTAAAGGCTGTCCACCCTCTACCTCCTACCAGCTTCCCAGAAATTGTACAGATGCTTTTGCAGTTAAAACTCTTCATGGATCCAGCTTTCCCTTCTTCAGCCTCACTCAGCTGCATGCTCCACCAAATTTCATTGGGTCCTGACTAAGCCAAGAGGCAGAAAATACAGATACGTACACCTTCAGACAGGTTTCAATTGTAATGACTGAAGGAAAGAGAAGCTTCAAACTTTCTAGGACAGACATAGACCACTGCTGTTTAGTTGTTTAATTACAAAGCAACTGCGTAAAGTGTATGTAACTACAGTCTATATAATGATAAAATAACTAGGCTAGATTTATTCAAGTTAATGCTTCCTGCTTGCAATAATGGCAGCACACCTTGCGATATTCTTAAATTAAAACAAAGCAGAGAGCTTCCCCAGCTCTCCTACTCTGTTCAATGACACATTTGTTTAAACCATATACACATACAAAAGAGAGAAATAGGAAAACTAAAATGAAATATTATGGCAATGTTTTCAAGATGTACTTCTCCAGGAATACAAAGTTTTTGCTTTTAATGGTACAGATGAGAGAAAAAATCAAGACCGTTAAAGAACCTTGCCTTCTGAGAAATGCTGATTGAAGAAAGAGAACATCTTCTCTTCAGAAGCAAAACACACCATAATGTAAAAAGAGGCTGGCATTGTCTTCTACTCTACTTCTAGGACCAAGTATAATTTATATAGTTTTGAGATTAGTAGGAATGAAGAGATGCACGTGCTAAGCATACTGGATGATTTTCAAAGGAAGGAAAAGTTTTCTTAGAACATAGTCTTTCAGACAAAGGAAAGCAGCAAGTGTGTGTTGCATCCACACTGCAGGAATAGGTCGAACAGATGTAGAACAGAAAAGAAATTCATTTTTGGCTCAGTCTGAGACCCAGCTGTGACACAAGGCATCTTCATCAGATAGGGCAGAGATTAAGAACAGCCACAACCTTGGCCAGTTGGGTTGAATTATTTCACCAATGGAAATTTAGAAGTTTTTTGGGTTTTTTTTGAATGCAAGTTTTTACTGTCATCATTTTTAAGCATACAACAGAAGGGTCACCCAGGCAGACATGAAAGCTCTGGCGATCAATTAATTCAAACTGCACTTCCTAGCACACCTGTTCATATATTTGGATGTTTGCCACCAGCACCATCAAAACACATGCTATGTGAAAGGAAATGTGGAGAACTGAACAGGCAGGTGGGATGAGATGGGATTTATTTGAGGTTGCTGAGGCAGCTGTATGGTTGCTCTTTATCATTCTTGAAAGGTCACTGTGAATAGAGAAGGGCTGTGCTACTGGGAAAAGGTAAATGTTACACTCATCTTCACAGAAAGGTAAGAAGAAGGATCCAGGGAACCTGGATCAATGAACCCCACCTCAGCTCATCAGGTATGGAGCAAGTTTGCACAACAGACAATGTCAGACTCACTAATTAAAAGAGCATGACTAGGAACTGCCAGCTGCACAGTGAAACTAAAGCAGGATTAGTCAATGCTTTGGTATTTTACTAGTTTCCCTAAGAAACGTATCACCATGGTCTATCAGGATTAGTGACATGCCCAGTACATGTATCCCTTTCTCCTGGTCTCCTGCTCCCAAGCATGCCCACCTCTTGCCCACTCTAGCCCACAGCCCTCAGTAGCATTTTTAAGAGAGGACCTACAGCACAAAAAGGAAATAATGTTGGTATGCACAGCCACAGAGGAGGAGGAGGAGGAGGAGTTACTGCCATATAACTGGCTGCCTCATCGCAGCAAGCCAGCAAACATTCCCTGAATCATGTTTTAACGATGACTACTTAAGGGACGACAGCAAAACATTTTCTTTGTGCTTGGTGGGCGAACATTGCAAAGACATTCTAAAAAGTTACCTGAAACTGACCATCTTGCCTGGACTACAGCTTTTGCAACCAACCATGCTTTTAAGATGATCAATACCTTTTTGACTAGAAAGAAAAGCAAAGCTAGATAGTCACTGCTTTAACCTCTACTACACTGAACAAACTTCTATGCTTGCAGACACAGTAAGCAATAATCAAATGTACAAAGATGTACACAGTACGGTAAACAGATTTCAGTTTTTGTGTATTTGTTTTGTCTGCTACTGCAGCACATTGACTTGGGAAGTCCACGATTTCAGTCATTCCTGCACTCTGTATGCAATACTATGCTTTACGTGACAGATGACATTAAGCTTCCACTTAATCAGTCATGGGTTTCATCAAACGCTATATGCTGATGATTTCCCTTTAGCCTTTAATTCTCTTATTCATGAGAAACTAAAGAAATTAAGTCTTCTCCAAATCTATGAAAAAGGTATAAATGCTGTAGTTACTATTAGATTCAATTTCCAAACAATTGTTACGGCCTGAGGCAAAAATTGCAATACGCAATGTATATACCAGGTTTTTTTCCAACAGTGATGCCTGTAGTCAAGTTAGAGTACGCTATCAAAAATCATTTGCATTAATTTGCTACCACATAGTTGTATGCGCTTTTAAATCTTCTTGTTACATTTATCTCCACTTCCTCAACATTTAGTTAGACTAAGCTCCCAGAGGTGGTGGGGGTGGGGGGTGGGGGTGGAAGTCTTTACTATAATCACAGAGCCTTGAGATTAAGTTTTAATTTGCATTGATGAGGAAGAACAGAGGGAGGCACAGACATACTAGAAGGAGCTTTGAACAGGATCACTTACTGTATTCCATTGCATTTCAAGGAATTTCAACAGCAGAACAAATACTGTTTGGAACAATAAAACCAAAAGCCCTGTAGCACTTTTACTCTGCTGCACGGATAACACTCCACAAGAAAATATCCTAAAATGCTAATCATTATACAGAGTAACCTAGATTGCAGAAAACAATCACTCTTAAAATCCAAGTGTCCCAAACTGAGTTCCACATAGTAAATCATAATTTAGGGAGGAAACTAAGGCAGTAATCCTCCTCCATCCTGGAAGCTATTCCGAGAATCAGGGTATTCACCTCTTCTCAAGTCTGTACTTGCTCACTGCTTACTGCCCCTAGAAATCCCTTGTTAGCTCACAATAAGCAGGAAAATTAACATACAGGCCCAAGGCTGAGAAAGCCTCGACTAAGTGTTCTGTAAAAGGGTACAGAAATTTGGCAGAAAACAAACCCCCTTGCGTTCCACCTTGTCCTCAGATATTACAGGGGCTGGGGGCAGCTGGGCTTAGATTCTGAGTGATACCCAAGACAGCACTGCAACTCTGGTCACGTTCAATAGCCAATGCAGCATTAAATTGAACAAGCACCACTACGGATGCACAACTAGTGTGATACACTGTAAGTTCAGTCATGTTCACTGAACTACCATGCCCAGATGCACAAATCGTGCAGTTTATTGAAGCAACAGATACAGATTTCTTACAGATTGCCGGTGATAAATACACTGTCTGCATTAGTGCTAAATACGTATTTTCTAACCAGGTATCATCTGACATAATCAGAGGTGCAAACCTTACCAAAGGGGTGTCCCTGCTGCGGGGAGGAGAGAGAGGTAAGCCCGTTGACTTGTCTGTGAAGTAAGACCGCATTCTCATCCTCTGCCACGGAGGATTTCAAATGCCATATTTATATTTTGGGGAGAAGTGGAGGTGAGACTTGTTGATGCCGTTCATAGTTGGGGGGGTGGGCAGTCACTTTTCCAGTCTGGTGTATTTTTCCATACGTAAATGAAGGATAACAAGAGTGCTGATTACCTTCGGTCAGGCTGTGGGTCTTGAGCAAGGGCGGAAGGGAACCGTGACCCAATCATTAGTATCGCTCCCTCTTCCATCCAGCTGATAGAGCAGTCAGAGCTCTCTGGCCTCACCTGGCAGCCTGCTACCCCCCTCAGCAGCCCATCTACTCCATCAGCGCATTGGAAACGCCACCCTTCGTTAATCCCCTCACTACATATCTCACGGTCGTAGGCCTCATTCCTATACTAAGAAACTTACCTCAAGAGCAAACATTCTGTCCATCATACTTCTCGATGAGGTGGCATCAGCTACAATATGAACTTCCAGACCTCTGCCGATTAATTCCAATGCTGTTTGCTGAATGCAGACATGAGTCTACAGGGGAGAAATCAAAGGCAAAAAAACAACCAATAAACCAGTATTATAAAACATGAGTAGCACAATTCCAAATTAGAGTACACAATCAATTACGGTTCAAAGACATATTTTTCTACGCCTGACACTACTAAGGAACAATATGTGGGTTTTAAATGCCAACCAAGATTGAGGCAGGAGCCTGTAGTTTACAAATACCTAATTTCAGATTTTATTATAATATCAAAGACAAATAACACAAGAATAATTTAATCTGTACAGGATATCTGAGCTCTAAGCAATATAAATTGATTTTTTCTTTAATTACAGAAAGTAATGCTTAATACTATTGTGGACCAACAGACATTACCATAAAACAGTACAAGATTGGCAAGGCACATACTTCTACTCCAAACAGGACAACGCTGCGGACTCCAGGGATCTCTGCTAATGCTGCTTCAACTTCTGGCAACACCATTGAAAATTTTGTTTTGGGAAGCACAAGTTTAGCTCCTGTTAAATCAATTTCTTGCACAGTGCTGCCAAGACCTTTGGGATACTGTTCAGTTACAATAACTGGAATTCCTAAGAGTCGGGCACCTTGGAGCTGCAAGGGGGCAGGGAGGAAAGCATACAAGAAAAGAAATTAAAGACCAATAATAGCAAAGACACTGTTATTACCTGAAACTGAATAACCACAAAATAATAATTCACATGTGTGATCAAAACTCACTACAAGAAAAAAAAAGCAAAAGTTATACCAGTCGTTGGCCCACGCTGATGATATCACCAAAGTACTTGATGGCAGGCCGGAATCGCTCTTGCATATCACAACAGAAAAACACAGTGCTTGCGGGTGTCAGGTTGCCCAAAGTAGTCATCTGAAAAACAAAATAAAGTTAATGTTTTCCGTGGCAGTGAAGACCCTTTCAGAAAAGCAGCAGAATGAGAAAGAGTCTGCAACGCTTCTGCCAGGTAACAGGTTTGTGTTAAAGTCAAAATAGGAGAAAGGTTTTTCAAGCCTGATTTTGGTATATTTCTAAATTCAAATGAATGGTTGATACTGGGCAGTATAGTACAGTCATCAATAGGTAATCAAGATTTTATTAGGTGGGAAACACCAGTCAGTGTAAATGTACATGGAGACTTCTGAATCCTGAAGTGGTGGGGGAGGAGCATACTGTCTAGAGTACTGTAAAAAAAAAAAAAAATTAAAAGTACCAACAGCAAAATTACATTCCTCAAATTCAAGTTTAAGTCCACAACTCTTGGAAAGGAAATAAAATTAGGATAAATTAAAGTTAAAAAAAAGTCAGATTTCCACTTGCTTTCAATACTGTCTGTACATATATTTTCAATAGTTTCATCGTGTAGTCAGTTTGTTTTGTCTATGACATCTTTTAGCAGAAGTCTGATGAAAGTCCAAAAGCCAGAATGAAAGCAGAGAAGCCTGTCAGTATTATGACCAGAAACTGAATTGAATACATTTTAATGATAAAAATAATCTCCCAGAGCTTCCCTTGTACAGGCTACCGAGTGGGGTAGAAGGCACGGTAGTGCTGGGCTAAGAAAAAAGAAATCAAAGAACGCATTTTCTCACACTTTGAAAGAGTGCTTTGTATTTGTATGAAACTACTTGCACTACCTGCAGAAGCAAAGGGTAAGGCTTCAGCTGGAGGATATAGGGAAAAGAGCAGCTACACACTATCGTTCAGTTGTAAGGCAACTCAAGAGAATTTATATCTATTCAGGAGCTTTTCAGCAGACTGATAAATCAAATTGAATAAACTGTTTCTGGGAAGTAGCCATTAATTGTGTACACTTCATTTCCTGCGAACTGAGGTCGTGATTTTTTAAACTAAAACTACAAAATCTGTAAAATGGTATACTTTGGAAGAGCAGGGATGCATTGCATTTACGTGGCAAGGTTTTGGTAGTGGGAGAAGACTGCAGGGGTGGCTTTTGTAAGAAGATGTCAGAAGCAGCCCCATGTTGGACAGAGCCAGTGCCAGCTGGCTTCAAGATGGATCCAGTGCTGGCCAAGGCCCACCCCATCAGTGACAGGGGTTGCGCCCCTGTGATAACATATTTAAGAAAGCATAAAGAAACCACTGTGCAACAGGAGGTGGGAGAGAGGAGTGACACTATGTGAGAGAAACATCCCTGCAGCCCCCAGGTGAGTGCAGCAGGAGGAGGAGGTGCTGCAGGCCTGGAGCAGAGATTCCCCGCCAGCCCCTGGTGCAGCCCACGGTGAGGCCGTCGGTCCCCTTGCAGCCCACGGAGGCCCACACTGGAGCAGATCCCCACCTGCAGCCTGGGGAGGACTCGACGCCTGAGCAGGGGGATGCCCGAAGGAGGCTGTGACCCCGTGGGAAGCCCGCCTGGGAGCCCAGGCTGGAGCAGATTTGCTGGCCGGGCTTGTGACCCCGCGGGGGACCCAGGCTGAAGCCGTCTGTGCCTGAAGGGCTGCACCCCGGGGAAGGGATCCACGCTGGAGCTGTGCGTGAAGAACTGTAGCCTGCGGGAAGGACCCACACTGGAAAAGTTCATGAAGGACTATCTCCCATGGCAGGGACCCCATGCTGCAGCAGGGGAAGAGCACGAGGAGAAAGGATCAGCAGAGACAACATGTGATGAACTGACCACAACCTCTATTCCCCGTCCTGCTGTGCCACTTGCAGGGAGGAGGCAGACAAGTCAGAAGCGAAGCTGAGCCTGGGAAGAAGGGAGGGGTGGGGGGAAGGTGTTTTTACATCTATTTTTATTTCTCATTATTCTACTCTGTTATTGATTGGCAATAAAATAAATTAATTTCCCCAAGTCATGCCTCTTTCACCTGTGATGGTAATTGGTAAGTGATCTCTCCTTATCTTGACCCACAAGTTTTTTGTCGTATTTTCTCCCCTTGTCCTGTTGAGGAGGGGGAGTGATGGAGCAGTTTGGTGGTCACCTGGGGCCAGACAAGGTCAAATTGCTACAAGGGAATCGGGAATCCTTAAATATTAGTCCCAAATCTGTCATGGATTCACCACGCTTCCTGAGTAAAACACTTCTGATCTCTCTTTCCAAGGCTAAAAAAACTACAGTAATGGCCACGCTTAGCCATACAGAATGGCCTGTTCAAACTGTTGTGAAAATTACTTGTGCATTATAACTGTAAAGACTAAATTCCCACACCTCTCAGATTCAGTACACCACTACTGCCAAAACAGTAAACGTTGATAACCGCAGTCCCTGCAGCTCTTGTGGGCAAAACGGCAATACTATTAATACAATCAGTTGTGAACGCATACGCAGTAACGACCACAAAGCAGATGCTCTAACATTGGACCCACTGATGCCACAGGAAGACAGAAGAGCATCACAAGAGGTATCAGGGAAATCTTTTTCACTAGGAAGGTACAGCTGCACTGAAACAGGTTACCATGGGCAGTGAGATCTCCATCCTTGGAGGTTTTCAGCATTCAGCAAAGCAACAGCTGATTTGATCAGGAATTGGCTTTGCATAGGAATTAGGGAAGGCAGCCTATACATAGCTCTCCCAAACAACACTTCTGCAATTCTGCACCAGGTAGTAGATAAGTCCTGTGACCAAGAATGCTTGAAAATAAAATTAAATATTGAATAACTGCCTTGTTCTTGAACACACTGAACAATGCAGAAGCCAGTTGGTGGGAAGTACTAACGTACAATTCAACACCACAGGGAGCACCTACACATTCTAACTCTGGCACTTACTACCATCAGAGCAGTCAATCATGATATTCACCTTTGCTACCACTCAGCAGCAAAAATTGAGTAAGTGGAATAGACAATATTTATAAGGGTGCCTCCTACTCAGAAAACGTGTCATTTTGTGTTGGCATTAATGGTCTTTGCTTGTCACATGACTTTCTTCAATAAATCATTCCACCACTTTAATATTTTTAAATGTAATTTTGAACTACTGCAAACCATCATGGTTTGTAGAGTGATCTACATGGAGTCAGTCTACTGCCTTCGCATACACCATCCTGTGTCAAGGCAGTGGATAGCACTACCATCCTTAGCAGGGGAACAAGACTAGAGAGGCCGCCAAGAAGCTGCACAGTCTGCTTCTACAGAAGGATCAACCAAATTGCAAATATTCTTCACAGATATGTACACAGATATGGTCTGACCCATCAGCAATACACAATTTACAGAGCTCCTATACAATCCATCTGACAGCTCTGTTATCTTTACCTTGCAGTGTTTTCTCTCCCACAGCTTCTTTGTTGCCATTTAAGAACATTATTTCCAGTTCTGTCCATGGTGAATTTGAAATGCAAGAGCATTACCATCCTCATTCATGTGCATAACCATGCACAAACACCTATTACCCTACCTCAAGACCCAGATCTGGTCTTCCTTTAGTCCTTCCCCTCCCTTATTCTAAAACATATCTAATACTTTCAGCCTTTCCTCCTACAAGTCAAATCATTTTCACTGCCCTCCCCAGAGTGCTTTTCAAATTGCAGCCTACAGCAGGGCACCCAGTACTACTATAACAGTAGTATTTCTCTGCCTGTAATACTTCTCAGCACTAGTAGGGCCTCAGAGAAGATCGGTCAATTCACAGCCCTTGAAGGCCCTGTTGAATTTGTACTTTCCAGTATGCTATTTGCTCTGTTCATAATTGATGATGCTTAGTCTCCTGAGGTGCATTTTAATCTCAAAATCACCCCTTGAACTCTCCTTTGTCTTTTACTTGCGCAGTTGATTATTATTTCTACCTTTGTTGCTTCCATTTTGAACTGCATCTTATTTCACCTTGTTTCTCCAATTTGTCATGAAAAGCCTGAATTTTGCTCTCTCAGGTGCTTGCAGCTCCTCCCAGCTTGGCACCTTCTGAAAAAACAGTATTTGCCATAAGTTTCAGCAATGACGTCGATGATGGAATATTTACAAACTGTGGATTTGGAACAGAACTTATAGAGCTCAATTCAATATCATTCTGATTTGACAGTGAAGCATGGAAGAAAAGCAACTGCCTTTCCAGTCAGAGAGCATCCTCATCACAGACTTCAACTGAAATCCATAATCGCATGTGTTTATGTCAAACATCACAGGGAGCTGGAGCAAAAGCCTTATACCTACTTTCCTCTATTATCAAGTTGGTTTAATATGATTTAATTTATACCTTCAGTTTAATACCAGCAGCACTCTATAACAAAATTGGGGCAACTACCTACTTGCTAAATAAAAGCTTTTACAAAATTTAACACAAATAATTCCTACATTGATTTTCATATTTATTTCTGATTAACTTGCAGTCTGAATCGAACCATGCAACACATGGCAGAACAAGAAGAAACCAGAAGAAATAGATGGAAAGATCAAAAAATCAACACTTGCTGGTGTTACTTGGAATAGCAGATGTGAGAAGGACAGAGCGCAGCAGAAAGCTGTTTAAAATTCAGTTTCATAAACAGTAGCTAATGCAGTCCATGAATAAATTCACAGAAGTATCTGCTACATATAAAGGAAAGTTTCCGCTTACTGGTTCTTCAATATGCCATGTAAATCTTACCACTCATTTGCTCTCAAAGCCGCCCTCCCCTTCCACAGCCACACTGCGTCAGGGACATGAGACACCTCCCCCTCATACATCCCCTGATGTGAAAACCATGACCACCAGCACCGTTTCAGCGTCGCACCCCACCAGTGAGCTGGGGTGGGGGCAAACCCACACCCACACATCAAACCGTGGGCCGGCACACCAGCACCTGCGTGCTTCCACTTGGGGGAAAGGCAGGCTGGGCAAGAATGGTGAGACACTGCAGCCACATGGTACCTGTCCGAATCCACCCCGAACATAACATCTACTCATCCATGCTATCATAAAACAACCTAAATTTAAACGAAAAAGAAAAAAAAAAACCACAAAACAAAAAACCCAAACCAACAACAACAAAAAAATCACCTGAAGTTCTCCCTCATAGTATATGAGGTTTTCCCATTTGTTTCGCTTCACCCCTCTCAGTTAGTCAGCAGGACTTTCTTCCCTCCAGCTGGAAGTTACCCAGAGCACAACCAGAATAGGTATGTCAGACGGACACGTAACCTGATGCAGCGCTTTTACCCAGCTAGAGAAGTCACCTCTAGGACCTTGTCCAGACTAGGATTTAAAGGTATGCTGTCATGAGTTACACACAGCTTCAAATCCTACTCTAGAAAAGGCCTAGGTGGGAAATGATAGGAGTTTTTTTTCACATCTATTTCATCTCTGCTGATTATTATTAATCATACAAAATGTGGTTGTGATGAAGTACTGTAATTACAGAATCAGTTTTACAAAAATATTCACATATTCCAGCTCCTTATCTGTACTTTCCCTGTTCAAACTTCAGGAAACCACTACACATATAAAATGCAATTTTCCCCCAGTATTTCTAATGAACAAGAAAATGGAAGCAGAGAAATACTCCCATGTGACATCAGTAGTCACCTCATAAATCTTTTGCCAAGGTTATTCACTAAAAGGGCAGAACAGAGGACCTCACAGCCTTGGTATTTCAAAGATGGCATAAAAGGACAATGAAAAGAAGCTAACTATTGTATTTTCTTCTGCTATATTTCTAAAAGCAAATCTGTAAGATTCAGTTTTACTTTGCTACTTGTCTTTCAAAGGAAAAAAAAACTGAAGAAATTTAGTTTATCTCAAGGGGAAAATAGGTTACAAGTGTTTCAACTTAGGAATATAAATATTTATTTTATGCTAAGCCAAAGTGCAGCCTTTTATATGCAGTTCAGCTTTTAAAAAGGACAGATTTAGGTAGATAAGCATATGATGTTCATATAATTCAGAGAGTACAAAGTTCTTCATCAAAATCCAAAACGATCAAAAGGCCTGCTGCAGAGTAAAGATACACAAAGAGTCTGGATTTGAAGGAACCTCTCTCAGTATTTTCAGCCCTTTTTTTCCCTTTTTTAAGGTTCCAAGTGCTGGCTTTTTAAAATTTATTTATTTAGAAACATTGTATTTAATTGTAGCACTACTGTATCAGCATTTATAATTGCACCTTTAAAAAAAAAAAAAGGCAGACAACTCCCCCCACCTGACTCATAACTTGCAATTTCTGTTTTGGCTTTTCCTGGTCTTCAGAAAATGGACTTAGGCTCCTGAGTTAATGTTACTTCTATTTCCAAAGCATCTGAATGTAGCAATATTAGATATGTGTAAAAAGAGCAAAAATCTGTGTACAAATAGTTCTATTTTATTTACTTTATCTTTCAGCAACAATTAACTATCATTCTGCAAGCAGCTTTCTGCAAGAAAGACATGCCTGAGACATCAACACCTCTTTTAAAAAAAAACACACCCTGAAGTAGAGGTGCTTTATGCAACGATTTCAATAATAATTTTACCCTTTTAGCTCTAGCATCTTTAGGTTACGAGTTTGTAAACACAGAGCGGAAGTACTGATGAAGAGAAGTCACCTTGAAGTTATGACAGGGACTGTGAAATAGCCTCTCTCGGGCATATATTCAACTGCTGCCTGAACTCCTCTATTACATGGCTGTAATGAGCATAGCTGTCTTGTCTTCTGATATCTCCAATGTGTTTTTCCTCTCTGCTGCTCTCCTTCGAAGGCAGCTACAACAGTTACAGCAAAACACTTTTAGTAGCACTATTTAACTGCATTTAGCATTAGAAGAGGTTAAAGTGGTCCTGCATTTCCCCACCCCAACTATAAATATTTTTCTGTTAAAAGTTTTAAAACACATGAAATCCATGGAAAGCAGGTGGCTCCCTTCTGCTAGTACTTAGTCCCTCAAGTTGCACGCAAATGACCTCCTCACCAGCCAGGAGAGGTCAAAGGAAAAGTCCCTCCTCGCTGCAAGCCTGTGGTTGAGGAGTTTCAAGAGCAGCAGCCAGGATGAACATTGGGGTTTACTGCATCCCACCGGGCTGCCTAACACCAGGCGGCCCTTAAAAGTTCAAGTAGTTGTTTGGCACCAGGACAGCTAAACCAAACAAACATATGTATATGAGCACAGTACAAACGCACAAATACGACTGGAGAGCAAACGTCCCTCTGCAGATCGAGCCTTGCATTGAGCTGTGTGGAGTCACTTTCTGAGGGTAGCATATGGGGATTTCTCTCCGAGATTATCGCTCCCCTCAACTGCAGGGACAGGAAATTGGAACTGCCCGGTCAAACACCATTTGGTGTTGACATTTCCTGAGCTACTGCAACAAAAGGCATCCTTCCATGGCAGGTCTGCACAGGAATCAAAACAGGAGGATATAATTCCAGAGCTCACAGGCACTACCACCCTAGGGGTTAAAATGCCATCCCTAACAAAATGCATACATATATTTCATAAAGCACACACATAAAAACACTGAAATTATTGTCTAGGAATATGGATGCATGCCAGCATCTGCGAATCTTAAATTTAAATCAAACATACATTTCCAAATATGCAAGTCTAACCACATCAGTGAGCAATCACTGTCCCTCTTGAAAGACACCTTCAAAATGGTATTTCAACTGACTATGCCACCTGCAGAGTTGACAAACCTATGTCATGTGTAACTGCAGATAAAACATCGGGCAGGGAGTGAGGGGGGCGAAGGACACATAATAGTGGCAGTGCGTAAATCAACACATGGAAAGAAGTTAAATCTTCTCATCAGTAAATCCTAAAGGTCTTAAAAAGAGCAGTGGTGACTGTATCAGACCAAATGTGCCCCAAACAAGTGATCTCTGAGCACCTGCCGGTGGCTTAAGGCGAGTTGACAGACATCATTGTGATGTCTCCAGCTCATTCTCAGCTGCTGAAGCACATCAAGGAAGTAACTAAAACAATACACAAGTACTACCCTTTTCATATTAACAGCTGCCATTGTCACAGAATTGCAAAAGTATCAGTGAAAGTAGCTAATCAATTAGGCAATTAGTGCATTAAATATTGGCTCATCCTGAGTCCCTGCAGTCAGTTAAAGCTACGTAGTGTATCTGCACCCTGGGAATGACATATCCTTCCATGTCTCAACACCGACCTTTTACATTGAGATGTACATCCTACTACGAAGGCTTCGGCTGCATTTATAGTTTCAGTGCAGAAGCCATCTGCAAGAGAGTCTTTGCAGAGCAGTGATCTGCATGCACAAATAAGAAAGAAATTTCTGACCTCCACCACCGTTACACACCTAGACTACACAAATTCTGTTTTTAAAATCCTCGCTCGAGTTAACATCTATACCATTTTGCAAGTTGGAGTGACTCTCCACTTTCTCTGGCTGGGCCTCCATCTGTTCTCTTTCCAACACACAAAGGAGAAAGGTTTTAAACTGAATACAATGAGTGACAAACGATGAAATTAATAACAAATGACAAAATAAATTATTAAACTAGTATGGTCTTCTTAACCACTCTTTCTATACATAGGGTTAAGGAAAGGACAAGAGAGTCCAAAGGCATCCTTGATGTACAGTCTGAGTGAACAGGGCACCTCGAGAGTTTATGGGTTCAAGACACTACAAATAAACAGGGTTTACAAACTGTGAATTAGATTGTTTCTGGAAACAATAAAGAGAAGATGAGCAATGTTTCTGTTTTTAAAACATCACTTTCTCAACTTATTAGCAATGTTGGCTTGACAAACTAAAACTTCCCAATTATAAATTAAGAAAAATGTTCTGAATTTTAAAAAAACTATGTGTTTTGTTTTAAAAAAAAAAAAAAAGTTGACGTCTTCGATGCTGGAGAAAGGAAAATGCATTTTTGCTTTGAGTGCAACTATTACAGCACAACTGGCATGAATCTCCAGCTCCAGTGCGCATACAAGATATCTTAGTATGAAACACACGTACTGTATCTGTCTGGCAGTCTGGTCTCCTGGTTTATGGCCACAAAACTAGTGAGTTACGAACCAGTAAATTGGAAAGAGCTTTTTGGGGCAAGAAGGGATACAGAAATCCAAGGGATCTATGAGCCATGAGATCAAGCTCTGGCAGAGCCCTCTAACCGGCACCCTTTGAGTTTCCACCTAGCAGCATTACCTCCGGTTAAGGCCGGGTAGCACAAGTTTTGAAGGAGAAGTCCTGACTATTTCAGTCACCAGGCAGTTTTCCCATTCATGTGCCCAGGTAAGCTCTGACTCGCTGAAGGCGAAGCCCGGTTACCAAGCGCACGTAGCGCGGAGCGCAACTGCCTCCCCGCCTTAGTAAAACAAAAAGTTTCCACAGAGAAATAAGTCAACGCGGGCTTGCGGGG